>NC_088402.1:12092627-12197627 GCF_034236695.1 Oncorhynchus nerka
AGCAGAGGTAACGCTGAGTCTTCCTTTCCTGTGGCGGGCCTCATGAGAGACTGTTTCATCATAGCGCTTGATGGTTTTTGTGACTGCACTTAAAGAAATTTCAAAGTTCTTGAAATGTTCCGGATTGACTGACCTTCATGTCTTATTTGAGCTGTTCTTGTCACTTTTTAATGATTTTTTATTTAACCTTTATTTAACCAGGAAGGGCTCATTGAGATTTAAAATATATTTTTCAAGAGCGTCCTGGCCAAGATAGGCAGCACCAAGTCATTACAAAAATTACAGACAAACAACATGAAAAACTACAAGTAATCTAGTAAAAACCATAGAATTCACAAGAGTAAAACAAAATCATAAAACAGCAAATTAAAAACATTGACAGGTCAGGGAATCAGCCTCAAAATCCTTCATCAGTGATTTAAAAACACCTATCGGGACAAGTTCTTCCAGTTTAAAAGTATTTTGTAAGGCGTTCCAAGACGATGGCACAGATTATTTGGAACAGTTGGCAGGATAAAGTCCAGCGAACGAAGAGAGTACCCACCACATTTCTGAACAATAAAAATGCCCAAATAAAAAGGTAGCAAACCCAAAATGGCTTTGTAAATAAAAGTATACCAGTGCCTGAGCCTACGAGTGACTAGAGAAGGCCAGCCAACCCTGGTATACAAAGTGCAGTGGCACTGTAAAGAGTGTCAATTGATCTCAAACACTGAGCGGAAGCATTCATATATAAGATATCCCCATAGTCTAGTAAAGGTATAAATGTAGCTGATACTAGCCTCCTTCTGGCTTCAAAAGAAAAACAGGCCTTATTCCTCAAATAAAATCCCAATTTCAGCTTCAATTTGTTCGTAAGTTGTTGAATATGCAATTTAAAAGAGAGGCTGTCATCAATTAAAATTCCAAGATATTTATATGAGGTTACAACCTCAATCTCCTTGCCCATAATATGGACTTGGTCTTTTACCAAATAGAGCTATCTTCTGAATACCAACCCTACCATGTCACAACACAACTGATTGGCTCAAAGG
This sequence comes from Oncorhynchus nerka, assembly GCF_034236695.1. Classification (NCBI taxonomy): domain Eukaryota; kingdom Metazoa; phylum Chordata; class Actinopteri; order Salmoniformes; family Salmonidae; genus Oncorhynchus; species Oncorhynchus nerka. Next base: position 12,093,662 of record NC_088402.1, read on the forward strand.
CATTAAGGAAAGAAATTCCACAAATGAACTTTTAACAAGGCACACCTGTTAATTGAAATGCATTCCAGGTGACTACCTCATGAAGCTGGTTGAGTCTCTCCTCTCTCTGAGTCTATACGTCTCTCCTCTCTCTGAGTCTATATGTCTCTCCTCTCTCTGAGTCGATACGTCTCTCCTCTCTCTGAGTCGATACGTCTCTCCTCTCTCTGAGTCTATACGTCTCTCCTCTCTCTGAGTCGATACGTCTCTCCTCTCTCTGAGTCGATACGTCTCTCCTCTCTCTGAGTCTATATGTCTCTCCTGTCTCTGAGTCTATACGTCTCTCCTCTCTCTGAGTCTATATGTCTCTCCTCTCTCTGAGTCTATATATCTCTCCTCTCTCTGAGTCTATATGTCTCTCCTCTCTCTGAGTCTATACATCTCTCCTCTCTCTGAGTCTATGTCTCTCCTCTCTCTGAGTCTATATATCTCTCCTCTCTCTGAGTCTATATATCTCTCCTCTCTCTGAGTCTATATGTCTCTCCTCTCTCTGAGTCGATACGTCTCTCCTCTCTCTGAGTCTATATGTATCTCCTCTCTCTGAGTCTATGTCTCTCCTCTCTCTGAGTCTATGTCTCTCCTCTCTCTGAGTCTATATATCTCTCCTCTCTCTGAGTCTATATGTATCTCCTCTCTCTGAGTCTATATATCTCTCCTCTCTCTGAGTCGATATGTCTCTCCTCTCTCTGAGTCTATATATCTCTCCTCTCTCTGAGTCGATATGTCTCTCCTCTCTCTGAGTCTATATATCTCTCCTCTCTCTGAGTCTATATGTATCTCCTCTCTCTGAGTCTATACGTCTCTCCTCTCTCTGAGTCTATATGTCTCTCCTCTCTCTGAGTCTATATGTATCTCCTCTCTCTGAGTCTATATGTCTCTCCTCTCTCTGAGTCGATACGTCTCTCCTCTCTCTGAGTCGATACGTCTCTCCTCTCTCTGAGTCTATACGTCTCTCCTCTCTCTGAGTCTATATGTATCTCCTCTCTCTGAGTCTATACGTCTCTCCTCTCTCTGAGTCTATATGTATCTCCTCTCTCTGAGTCTATACGACTCTCCTCTCTCTGAGTCTATACGTCTCTCCTCTCTCTGAGTCTATACGTCTCTCCTCTCTCTGAGTCTATACATCTCTCCTCTCTCTGAGTCTATACGTCTCTCCTCTCTCTGAGTCTATACGTCTCCCCTCTCAATTCAATTTCAATTTAGGGGCTTTATTGGCATGGGAAACATGTTTATATTGGCAAAGCAAGTGAAGTAGATAAAAAACAAAAGTGAAATAAACAAAAATGAACAGTAGACATTACACTCACAAAAGTTCCAAAATAAAGACATTTCAAATGTCATATTATGTCTATATACAGTGTTGTACCGATGTGCAAATAGGAAAAATAAATCAACATAAATATGAGTTGTATTTACAGTGGTGTTTGTTCTTCACTGGTTGCCCTTTTCTTGTGGCAACAGGTCACAAATCTTGCTGCTGTGATGTCACACTGTGGTATTTCACCCAGTAGATATGGGAGTTTATCAAAATCGGGTTTGTTTTTAGAATTCTTTGTGGATCTGTGTAGTCTGAGGGGGAATATGTGTCTCTAATATGGTCATACATTTGGCAGGAGGTTTAGGAAGTGCAGCTCAAACAATATCATACAGACACGTCTCTGTGGCCTGACCCCCTGCTGGTTGAGATTAGGGGTCATCCAGAACTGTTGGGATGAAACATGATGAATGAATTACCTGCTGCTGCTGAGACAGATAGGGTGAGGGTGTGTGTGTGTGTGTGTGTGTGTGTTCATGCATTTTGTATATAGTATCAACCTCCTCAAACACACAGACATCGATGACAAATACACACACACACACACACACACACACCGATCATTAGCTTCAGTAGCTCATTCAGCCTGCATGCACCTTTGACAGAACCATTTAAAGAGCTTTGGTTCAAAGGTTAACGAGGGCATTCACCAAGCAGACAGCTTCGTCAGCTGCCATTTTGCTTTGCTTTGAAGCACATAAATCTATACTGAGCATAGCAAACGTTAGGAACAGCTTCATAATGTTGACTTCCACCTTCACCCCCTCCCTCGTCCCCTCTAGAACTGCCTCAATTCATCGGGGCATGGACTGTGCAAGGTGTCAAAAGAGTGTTTCGCTGGGATGCTGGCCCATGCTGACTCCAAAGAAATTTGTCCATAGTTGTGTCCAAGTTGTCTCAATGTCCTTTGTGTGGTGGACCATTCTTGATACACACTGAAAACTGTTGAGCGTGAAAAAAAAAACAGCAACGCTGCAGTTCTTGAAACACAAACCGATGCGCCTGGCACCTAACACCAAACCCCATTCAAAAGTACTTCAATCTTTTGTCTTGCCCATTCAGCCTCTGAATGGCATACATACACAATCCGAGTCTCAATCGTCTATGTCATCGCTTTTATACTATGGCTATAATTTACCTCCAGAAATGTGTCCATTTACCTCTAGAAATGATGTGTCCATTTACCTCTAGAAATGATGTGTCCATTTACCTCTAGAAATGATGTGTCCATTTACCTCTAGAAATGTGTCCATTTACCTCTAGAAATGATGTGTCCATTTACCTCTAGAAATGATGTGTCCATTTACCTCTAGAAATGATGTGTCCATTTACCTCTAGAAATGATGTGTCCATTTACCTCTAGAAATGATGTGTCCATTTACCTCTAGAAATGATGTGTCCATTTACCTCTAGAAATGATGTGTCCATTTACCTCTAGAAATGATGTGTCCATTTACCTCTAGCAATGATGTGTCCATTTACCTCTAGCAATGATGTGTCCATTTACCTCTAGAAATGATGTGTCCATTTACCTCTAGCAATGATGTGTCCATTTACCTCTAGCAATGATGTGTCCATTTACCTCTAGAAATGATGTGTCCATTTACCTCTAGAAATGATGTGTCCATTTACCTCTAGAAATGATGTGTCCATTTACCTCCTAGAAATGATATGTCCATTTACCTCCAGAAATGTGTCCATTTACCTCTAGCAATGATGTGTCCATTTACCTCTAGCAATGATGTGTCCATTTACCTCTAGAAATGATGTGTCCATTTACCTCTAGCAATGATGTGTCCATTTACCTCCTAGAAATGATGTGTCCATTTACCTCTAGAAATGATGTGTCCATTTACCTCCAGAAATGTGTCCATTTACCTCTAGAAATGATGTGTCCATTTACCTCTAGAAATGATGTGTCCATTTACCTCTCGAAATGATGTGTCCATTTACCTCTAGAAATGATGTGTCCATTTACCTCTAGAAATGATGTGTCCATTTACCTCTAGAAATGATGTGTCCATTTACCTCCTAGCAATGATGTGTCCATTTACCTCTAGAAATGATGTGTCCATTTACCTCTAGCAATGATGTGTCCATTTACCTCTAGCAATGATGTGTCCATTTACCTCTAGAAATGATGTGTCCATTTACCTCTAGCAATGATGTGTCCATTTACCTCTAGAAATGTGTTCATTTACCTCCTAGAAATGTGTCCATTTACCTCCTAGAAATGATGTGTCCATTTACCTCTAGAAATGATGTGTCCATTTACCTCCAGAAATGTGTCCATTTACCTCTAGAAATGATGTGTCCATTTACCTCTAGAAATGTGTCCATTTACCTCTAGAAATGTGTCCATCATCCACTGAAGTAGCTAGCAAGTTTACTAGCTAGCTACAGGTGTTGCCTTGGTAACAAAACAAACAGACTTGCTAGTTTAGCTGACCAAACCATCGGTTCTAGCATGCTATTATGACAATCGAATTCAACTATGCTAATAACGTTTTCAATTTTACTTTTGCTTTCAAAAGCAGCACAAAACATTTAACATGTAAGAATGAACTAAAGCCATCGAATTCTACCGATATACCGTGCATTAAATATACCGTGCATTAAATATACCGTGCATTAAATATACCGTGCATTAAATATACCGTGCATTAAATATACAGTGCATTAAATATACCGTGCATTAAATATACCGTGCATTAAATATACCGTGCATTAAATATACCGTGCATTAAATATACCGTGCATTAAATATACCGTGCATTAAATATACCGTGCATTGATATTTACCTAATAATAAGGAATTTCCCTCGACCACGCCCACAAATTGTGGAAAACAAAGATTCTTTCCTATTGACCCCCATTGTAAAAGAGCCGACATCATCGTCTACCCAGTGTCCAAGTAGTCTACATGTAGCTATGTGTGTGGAAAACATTTCATCACAGGTAAGACTTTTAACTTGTTTAGTACAGGGCCTTTGTAACTCCACTCATTACTTGTAGCTGTACAGTCCGTTTGTTTGTGTTGTTGTGTTCTTGGCTAGCTTAATGTTGTGGTCGGTAGCTAGCTAGCACTCACTCACTCAAGTGGCTGCTAGCATCGTCATGAAAAGGGGCATGAGGGAAGCCCTACAATAATGTTTTTCTAAATAGCGAGAAAGCCCGGGAGCAGGCAATGTTGGGAGCTGGCTAGCTAGCATCACTACCTACCACGATGACTGAAGGCAAAGAAATCTCCTATTCCATCGCTATGGCAGCGCACATTCCGCCACCAAATTCCATGGTTCTCACAGGGGACTGGAATACTAATTGGGACAACTTCAGGGATGAATTCGAGGACTATGCGCTGGCGACCGGACTACATTAGAAAACCAACGAGGTACAAGCGCCAACTCTGAGGAGTTTAATGGGCAGCGAATGCAGGCATATCTACCGGCACAATCTCACCCTCACAACACGACAACAGTGTGATGCAAAGGCTATATTGGATGCATTGGAGAATTACTTCAAACCCGCCAGAAACGTCATTTACGAGCGGTTTGTTTTCGGAAGCTGCAAACAGGAAGAAGGTGAGTCAGTACACAACTTTGTAACCCGTTTGAGAGAAAAATCCGCCACTTGTGAATACGGGGGATTGAAAGATGAATTGATTCGTGACAAAATAGTACTGGGTATTGCAAATGAGGATACGCGCCGGCGTCTACTGAGAGAGAGGGGCTTAACATTAGTAACTGCCATTGAAATGTGTCGCACTGCCGAAGTCACTGACATGAGAATGAGAGCAATGGAAATCAAAACCCCAAGCTCCGACGTTGATACTGTTCACCCTGTTGCTAGGCAGACATTCAGACAAAACCAATCGAGGCAGAGTAATTCACCACGAACGGTGAACACAGAAAGTCCCGTAGCATGCAAATACTGTGGGAATACACACACACGTGGCAAAGAACACTGCCCTGCCTACGGAAAACCATGCAGAGCTTGTGGAACTAATCATCACTTTGCAAAAGTGTGTCTCAAAAGCAAAAGAAGGGCGAGTGAGGGCAAGATTCACTGTGTTGAATGATGTCACTCAATGTTCAGAGCAGAACTGTGAAAGGGACATTTACGTGCATGAATCCATTGGGGCTGTACACTCAAGAGGGAAGAAATGGTTTGTGACACTACGATTACACAACAATCAACAACAATGTCAACTGGATTCCGGTGCTACATGCAACGTAATGAGCTACAAAGATAAAATCAATGTGTCACCTGACACACAACTATTGCCAGGCGAATACTAGACTAAAGCTGTACTCAGGAGCTAATGAGCTCTATGGGCACCTTTGAGACCGAATGCGTTATTCGGGGACGCAAACACAAGAGATTGTGATTGAGATTGTGAGAACCAGTCAACATCCTCTCCTCTCAGGCTCTACATGCGAACGCCTGGGACTGATGCAGTTCACTGTACCAAATGACCTGCACATTGTGGATCATGTCCAGCATGGACGCTGGTCCAAAGAACAATTACTCAGCAGATATGACGATGTATTCAACAGGCCCGTTGAATCTGTGCCTGGGGAGGTACACTTTGAAGTGGATGAGAGCATCACTCCAGTCCAGTGTGCTCCTTGCAATGTGCTCATTGCAATGAAAGTGGCTGTGAAGGCCCAGCTGGACAAGTATGAAGCCGATGGTCACATGACATCTGTGACTGAACCAACTGACTGACGTCACGAAGCCTGTCACAATCCAGAGCGACTCTAGCCAAAGGGAACTTGGATGCTGCCTTATGCAGGAAGGCCAGCCCGTTGCGTTTGCCTCGAGAGCGCTCACCCCCACCGAACAAAACTATGCACAAATTGAGAGAGAGTGCCTCAGCATCGTCTTCTCCTGCCAGCGATTCCATCACTACTTATATGGTCGGGAGCAGGTCACCGCTGAAACTGACCACAAACCACTCATTGCCATATTCAGTAAACCTCTCCTCAACGTGCCCAAAAGGCTTCAAAGCTCCTGACTCTGCAAAACTACAGCCTGAAGGTCATTTACAAGCCAGGACCAGAGATGTAAATCAACGACACACTGAGCAGAGCAACAGCACAATGTACAGGCAGAGGCACTGCCTATCAGCGGCATGCCATCTGTTCGCTACAGCAGGAACAACAAGATGTTCAACAGATCAATCAGGCAGACTACTTAAACGTCACAGATCACCGCCTAGCCCAGATCAGGCAACACACTGACAAGGACGAACACCTACAGTCACTGAAATCCATGGCTCTCGCAGATTGGCCATACCTGAAAGAGGAGACACCTTTCACGGTGAGAGAATACTGGACCTTTCGAGATGAGATCAGCGTGCAAAATGGCGTCTTGTTCAGAGGTCAGAAGGTCATTATTCCCAAATCACTACGTCCAGAGATGCTTACCCGTATACACTCCAGTCACGTTGGAGGTGACGCATGCTACCGCCAGGCTTCGTGAAACATTATACTGGCCAAACATGCAAGCAGAAATTTGCAAGCAGGACTTTGTTAGCAACTGTACCACATGCAACGAGTACGCTCATGAACAGCAAAAGGAAACCATGATGTCACACGAACTGCCCACAAGGGCCTGGCAAATCGTCAGCATGGACTTATTCAGCCACAGACAAAAGGACTATCTTCTCATCGTTGATCACTACTCTGACTTTTGGGAAATTAAACTGCTCCCTGACTTGTCTGCAGAGACGGTCATAAAGCGCTGCAAGGCGCAGTTTGCAAGGCAAGGTCAGCCTGACAAGGTAATCACAGACAATGGCCCACAATTCACTGCACAGTTCAAGCGTTTCGCCTCAGAATGGGAGTTTGACCATGTGACCTCCTCTCCAAGACACCCAAAAGCAAATGGCAAGGCAGAATCAGCTGTCAAGATTGCAAATAACCTGTTAAACAGGGCCTTGCGCGACAGCAACGACCCATGGAAAGCGATCTTACAGTGGAGGAACACACCCACCGAAAACATGGACAGCAGCCCAGCACAACGCCTTCTGTCCAGACGTCTGAAGACTACCATCCCCGTAGCTAACAAGCTACTTGAGCCCTGCGTCATGGTTGGCGTCACGGACAAACTGCGTCACAGAAAGCAGCTCGCTAAGTGCTTCTATGACCGGACTGCTCGAGACCTACCAGAGCTGGAGATGGGTGAAACGATAAGGATGAAACCACTGCCGGGAGACCACACAGGACTTTGGAGGCTGAGCACATGCCTGCAGAGAGTTGCACCACGTTCTTACCTGGTGGATGTTGGTGGCTGCCTCTATCGTCGCAATCGGGTGGATCTGCGCGTAGCAGAGCAGACAAACCAGAACACGCCATACACTCACCTAGATGAGCTGGATCACAGTCCAGGCCTAAGGGTAAGGGGTGCAGAATTGAGACATGGGCCAACTGAAGATGAGGCTTCTACCCCACCAAGCTCTCCAGCTCGTGGCCCTAATCCTACCCCTGTCAGAGCCAAGACTTACTGACGGGTGGGTCGGCTGTGCAAGCCACCGGACAGGCTTACTCTGTAAGCAAGAGACATAACTTGTCGTCTGTTAATTAAACTTTTTGTTTTTAAAGGAAGATGACAACTGAAGTAAAAAGAAAATGTCATGCTTTTTCAATTGTTATGACTTGACTGTTAAGAACTTAATGTCATGCCTTTATGTTTGCACTTTCTATTGTAAAGGATGATGTTACGGAGTCTAGTTGATAGGTAATCGACTACCTGGACTTTTCCCCAGACTCCACGTTTAGGGATTTGTACAATGCATAACAAGGCTATTGAACTTGACATTGGTGTCTGTCTCTATTCCTTTATCCAACATATCATACTGAAACGGGGCGGCAGGGTAGCCTAGTGGTTAGAGCGTTGGACTAGAAACCGGAAGGTTGCAAGTTCAAACCCCCGAGCTGACAAGGTACAAATCTGTCGTTCTGCCCCTGAACCGGCAGTTAACCCACTGTTCCTCGGCCGTCATTGTAAATAAGAATTTGTTCTTAACTGACTAAAGGTTAAAAAACACATAGGTTGTTTTCCCCACAGGTGGGCAGGGCTGCGACGTTCTATCTAATACTGACTGGGAAATAATGCATGCTCTAGAATGCCCTTCAAGCTAATCAGAAACGAGAATTCAACAATTCCATCGTCTGAATTGGAATATTGTACGCTGATGATTCATGTTTTCTTTTAAGCCTCATAAAGGATCTAGATACTTTTGCTAACCTCTCTGGATTACAACTAAATTATGAGTGTTCTATATTATGTATTGGATCATTAAAAAAATGCTACTTTTACATTACTGTGTAGTTTACCAATAAAAGGGTGGGGATGTGGACACACTCGCCATTCATATCCCGAAAGAAAGAAATTATCTCACAACAATACATTTTAATAGAAAGTTATTTGTGGATAAATCACCCTGATTAACAGTTAACTCTTCATTAAATAGTTTCATTAAATATCACCCGCAAAAAAACAGTCTCAACGTCAACAGTGAAGAGGAGACTCCGGGATGCTGGCCTTCTAGGCAGAGTTCCTCTGTCCAGTGTCTGTGTTCTTTTGCCCATCTTAATATTATATTTTTATTAGTCAATCTGACATATGGCTTTTTCTTTGCAACTCTGCCTAAAAGGCCAGCATTCTGGAGTCGCCTCTTCACTGTTGACGGTGAGACTGGTGTTTTGCGGGTACTATTTAATGAAGCTGCCAGTTGAGGACTTTCCCCATCCCCTAGTCTCACACCCTATCAAAACAAAAGTACTCTTTTCTCTGTATATATCAATGACGTCGCTCTTGCTGCGGGTGATTCCTTGATCCACCTCTACGCAGACGACACCATTCTGTATACATCTGGCCCTTCTTTGGACACTGTGTTAACAAACCTCCAAACGAGCTTCAATGCCATACAACACTCCTCCAACTGCTCATAAACACTAGTAAAACTAAACGCATGCTCTTCAACCGTTCGCTGCCCGCACCTGCCTGCCCGACTAGCATCACTACTCTGGACGGTTCTGACTTAGAATATGTAGACAACTAAAACTACCTAGGTGTCTGGCTAGACTGTAAACACCCTAATGTACTTGTCCTCTTGCTCAGTTGTGCACCGGGGCTTCCCACTCCTCTTTCTATTCTGGTTAGGGCCAGTTTGCGCTGTTCTGTGAAGGGAGTAGTACACAGCGTTGTACAAGATCTTCAGTTTCTCACATGGAATAGCCTTCATTTCTCAGAACAAGAATCAAATCAAATCAAATGTATTTATATAGCCCTTTGTACATCAACTGATATCTCAAAGTGCTGTACAGAAACCCAGCCTAATAAAACCCCTGATGAGTTTCAGAAGAAAGTTCTTTGTTTCTGGCGGGTATGTGTATGTACGTATATATATATATTTACCCCCCCCCCCCCCAAAAAAAAATATATTTACCCCAAAAATATATGAGGGATAGGAAATTATGCTGACAATTACATTGATGGATGGAAGCTACAATCTAGCCGCAATTTTAAAACTGATCTACCCCCTAAAACATTAAAACAATTTAAAAAACAACAGAGACTGTGGTTCCACCTAATTCCACCTCTTTAGTGGAAGGTTCTGGTAACCTGCAGCATACTGTATTTAACACGCTATATAACAGTACATACACCTGACATATAGTAACATAGACAACACAGTAGGTGATATCTGTATCTACACGCACACGGTAATCTGTGTTCAGACTGGAAATGACCGTCCAGACGTGATCCTTCTCTAGTAAGGAAGGAGGGAGAGGTGAGAGATATGTACTGAGGGAGAGCTAGATTGAGAATGAGAGATGTAAATATGGAGGGAGGGAGGGAGAGGGATGGAGGGAGGGAGGGAGGGAGGGAGGGAGGGAGGGGGAGGGAGGGAGAGAGGGAGGGAGGGAGAGAGGGATGGAGGGAGGGAGGGAGAGGGATGGAGGGAGGGAGGGAGGGAGAGAGGGATGGAGGGAGGGAGGGATGGAGGGAGGGAGGGAGAGGGATGGAGGGAGGGAGGGAGGGATGGAGGGAGGGAGGGAGGGAGGGAGGGAGGGAGGGAGGGAGAGAGGGATGGAGGGAGGGAGAGGGATGGAGGGAGGGAGGGAGGGAGGGAGGGAGGGGGAGGGAGGGAGGGAGAGGGGAGGGAGGGAGGGGGAGGGAGAGAGGGAGGGAGGGAGGGAGGGAGGGAGGGAGGGAAAGAGACGGTTGTAGCATGTGCTTCTGACCTCGTTCACTCCTCTGTCGGTAGACTGGCTAAATTATTCAAAAACACACGTGCATACTGACACACACAACACAGCGTTCCGCACAGAAAGTCCCCCCTCCTCAGACAAAGCTCAGAGGCCGGATCTATAAATACACACTTCCTGTGTCCAGCACATAACCCCACGACATATCAACACACACACACACACACTCACACACACACACACTCACACACTGCTGGGGAGCTGAATTCCAGAATTCCCAACAGGGCGGATCAGATTTCTGGTAGCATGACCACGCCCATCCGGTCTCCTCCTTAACCTAATCACCAGGATTGCTACGGAAACGACAGACAGTCTGTCTGTCTGTCTGTCTCTATCAGGCTAATATACTTTATTATTTGAAACCTGTATGTTTTATTTTATATGACCTTGCTTCAAAGTAGCCTATAGGAAAAAACCGACCATGGAAACGCGGAGGGAATCATTTTAGAGTTTCAAATTTGGGGAAGCGTAACAATTTATCCTACAATTTATTTCTACCTTTCTAAGTGCCAGTTATTATTTTCATCCCTATTCCCATCCCCTAGTCTCACACCCTATCTCCTTTCCCCATCCCCTAGTCTCACACCCTATCTCCTTTCCCCATCCCCTAGTCTCACACCCTATCTCCTTTCCCCATCCCCTAGTCTCACACCCTATCTCCTTTCCCCATCCCCTAGTCTCACACCCTATCTCCTTTCCCCATCCCCTAGTCTCACACCCTATCTCCATTCCCCATCCTCTAGTCTCACACCCTATCTCCTTTCCCCATCCCCTAGTCTCACACCCTATCTCCTTTCCCCATCCCCTAGTCTCACACCCTATCTCCTTTCCCCATCCCCTAGTCTCACACCCTATCAAAACAAAAGTACTCTTTTCTCTGTATATATCAATGACGTCGCTCTTGCGGGTGATTCCTTGATCCACCTCTACGCAGACGACACCATTCTGTATACATCTGGCCCTTCTTTGGACACTGTGTTAACAAACCTCCAAACGAGCTTCAATGCCATACAACACTCCTCCAACTGCTCATAAACACTAGTAAAACTAAACGCATGCTCTTCAACCGTTCGCTGCCCGCACCTGCCTGCCCGACTAGCATCACTACTCTGGACGGTTCTGACTTAGAATATGTGGACAACTAAAACTACCTAGGTGTCTGGCTAGACTGTAAACTCTCCTTCCAGACCCATATTAAGGATCTCCAATCCAAAATTAAATCTAAAAATCGGTTTCCTATTTCGTAACAAAGCCTACATCACTCACGCTGCCAAACATACCCTAGTAAAACTGACTATCCTACCGATCCTTGACTTCGGCGATGTCATTTACAAAATAGCCTCCAACACTCTACTCAGCAAACTGGATGCAGTCTATCACAGTGCCATCCATTTTGTCACCAAAGCCTCATATGCCACCCACCACTGCGACCTGTATGCTCTCGTCAGCTGGCCCTCGCTACATATTTGTCGCCAACCCCACTGGCTCCAGGTCATCTATAAGTCTTTGCTAGGTAAAGCTCCGCCTTATCTCAGCTCACTGGTCACCATAACAACACCCACCCGTAGCACGCGCTCCAGCAGGTATATCTCACTGGTCATCCCCAAAGTCCTTTGGCCGCCTTTCCTTCCAGTTCTCTGCTGCCAATGACTGGAACGAATTGCAAAAATCGCTGAAATTGGACTTATATCCCCCTCACCAACTTTAACTTAAGCATCACTTATCTGAGCAGCTTACCGATCACTGCAGCTGTACATAGCCCATCTGTAAATATCCCACCCAACTACCTACCTCATCCCCATATTGTTTTTATTTACTTTTTATTTGCTATTTTGCACACCAGTATTTCTACTTGCACATCATCATCTGCACATCTATCACTCCAGTGCTAATTTTATAAATTGTAATTACTTCTCTACTATGACATATTTATTGCCTTAATTCCTTACTCCATTTGCACAAACTGTATATACATTTTTCTATTGTATTATTGACTGTACGTTTGTTTATACTACGTGTAACTCTGTGTTGTTGTTTTTTGTCACACTGCTTTGCTTTATCTTGGCCATGTCACGAGTCCGACCGAGGGTGTTTCCCCTTCCCGGGCGGGTGGCGCTCGGCGGTCGTCGTCACCGGCCTATTAGCTGCCACTGATTGTTTTTCCTCCCCCTCCTTGTATGTTTAGTGGTAGCACCTGTTTTTGTTTAATTAGTTTGTCTTTATTAGACAGCTGGCCCGCCTGGTTGTTGTGCGGGATTATTTTTCATTGTAAACTTTCGGCTCTGTTGTAAGAGGTACGTGCTTCGTTGTGATTTTCTCCATTGTACTTTTTTCCCTGTGTTTGGGAAACATTACTTTTGTGAGCACCCTGTGTTGCGTTGGTGCTAGTAAAGACGCACAGCATTGAACTCTGTCTCCTGCATTTGACTCCACACCCACGACACCCGGAGCATTACAGGCCAGGTCACAGTTGTAAATGAGAACTTGCCTACCTGGTTTAATAAAGGTGAAATTAAAAAATTTAAAATTTCTTAGTCTCGCACCCAATCCATTATTTTTGGCCGGCTAAGGAGTATTGGGGTCTCTGAGGGGCCTTTGGCCTGGTTTGCTAACTACCTCTCTCAAAGAGTGTAGTGTGTAAAATCAGAACATCTGCTGTCTCAGCCACTGGCTGTCACCAAGGGAGTACCCAAAGGCTCGATGCTAGGCCCCACGCTCTTCTCAATTTACATCAACAACATAGCTCAGGCAGTAGGAAGCTCTCTAATCCATTTAAATGCAGATGATACAGTCTCATAATCCGCTGACACCTCCCTGGATTTTGTGTTAAATGCTCTACAACAAAGCTTTCTTTGTGTCCAACAAGCTTTCTCTGCCCTTAACCTTGTTCTGAACACCTCCAAAACAAAAGTTAGTATGGATTGCTAAACATTTAAGACATTTACATTTAAGTCATTTAGCAGACGCTCTTATCCAGAGCGACTTACAAATTGGTGCATTCACCTTATGACATCCAGTGGAACAGTAGTGCATCTAAATCTTTTAAGGGGGGTGAGGGATTACTTTATCCTATCCTAGGTATTCCTTAAAGAGGTGGGGTTTCAGGTGTCTCCGGAAGGTGGTGATTGACTCCGCTGTCCTGGCGTCGTGAGGGAGTTTGTTCCACCATTGGGGGGCCAGAGCAGCGAACAGTTTTGACTGGGCTGAGCGGGAACTGTACTTCCTCAGTGGTAGGGAGGCGAGCAGGCCAGAGGTGGATGAACGCAGTGCCCTTGTTTGGGTGTAGGGCCTGATCAGAGCCTGGAGGTACTGAGGTGCCGTTCCCCTCACAGCTCCGTAGGCAAGCACCATGGTCTTGTAGCGGATGCGAGCTTCAACTGGAAGCCAGTGGAGAGAGCGGAGGAGCGGGGTGACGTGAGAGAACTTGGGAAGGTTGAACACCAGACGGGCTGCGGCGTTCTGGATGAGTTGTAGGGGTTTAATGGCACAGGCAGGGAGCCCAGCCAACAGCGAGTTGCAGTAATCCAGACGAGAGATGACAAGTGCCTGGATTAGGACCTGCGCCGCTTCCTGTGTGAGGCAGGGTCGTACTCTGCGGATGTTGTAGAGCATGAACCTACAGGAACGGGCCACCGCCTTGATGTTAGTTGAGAACGACAGGGTGTTGTCCAGGATCACGCCAAGGTTCTTAGCGCTCTGGGAGGAGGACACAATGGAGTTGTCAACCGTGATGGCGAGATCATGGAACGGGCAGTCCTTCCCCGGGAGGAAGAGCAGCTCCGTCTTGCCGAGGTTCAGCTTGAGGTGGTGATCCGTCATCCACACTGATATGTCTGCCAGACATGCAGAGATGCGATTCGCCACCTGGTCATCAGAAGGGGGAAAGGAGAAGATTAATTGTGTGTCGTCTGCATAGCAATGATAGGAGAGACCATGTGAGGTTATGACAGAGCCAAGTGACTTGGTGTATAGCGAGAATAGGAGAGGGCCTAGAACAGAGCCCTGGGGACACCAGTGGTGAGAGCACGTGGTGTGGAGACGGATTCTCGCCACGCCACCTGGTAGGAGCGACCTGTCAGGTAGGACGCAATCCAAGCGTGGGCCGCGCCGGAGATGCCCAACTCGGAGAGGGTGGAGAGGAGGATCTGATGGTTCACAGTATCGAAGGCAGCCGATAGGTCTAGAAGGATGAGAGCAGAGGAGAGAGAGTTAGCTTTAGCAGTGCGGAGCGCCTCCGTGATACAGAGAAGAGCAGTCTCAGTTGAATGACTAGTCTTGAAACCTGACTGATTTGGATCAAGAAGGTCATTCTGAGAGAGATAGCGGGAGAGCTGGCCAAGGACGGCACGTTCAAGAGTTTTGGAGAGAAAAGAAAGAAGGGATACTGGTCTGTAGTTGTTGACATCGGAGGGATCGAGTGTAGGTTTTTTCAGAAGGGGTGCAACTCTCGCTCTCTTGAAGACGGAAGGGACGTAGCCAGCGGTCAGGGATGAGTTGATGAGCGAGGTGAGGTAAGGGAGAAGGTCTCCAGGAAATGGTCTGGAGAAGAGAGGAGGGGATAGGGTCAAGCGGGCAGGTTGTTGGGCGGCCGGCCGTCACAAGACGCGAGATTTCATCTGGAGAGAGAGGGGAGAAAGAGGTCAGAGCACAGGGTAGGGCAGTGTGAGCAGAACCAGCGGTGTCGTTTGACTTAGCAAACGAGGATCGGATGTCGTCGACCTTCTTTTCAAAATGGTTGACGAAGTCATCTGCAGAGAGGGAGGGGGGAGGAGGATTCAGGAGGGAGGAGAAGGTGGCAAAGAGCTTCCTAGGGTTAGAGGCAGATGCTTGGAATTTAGAGTGGTAGAAAGTGGCTTTAGCAGCAGAGAGAGAAGAGGAAAATGTAGAGAGGAGGGAGTGAAAGGATGCCAGGTCCGCAGGGAGGCGAGTTTTCCTCCATTTCCGCTCGGCTGCCCGGAGCCCTGTTCTGTGAGCTCGCAATGAGTCGTCGAGCCACGGAGCGGGAGGGGAGGACCGAGCCGGCCTGGAGGATAGGGGACATAGAGAGTCAAAGGATGCAGAAAGGGAGGAGAGGAGGGTTGAGGAGGCAGAATCAGGAGATAGGTTGGAGAGGGTTTGAGCAGAGGGAAGAGATGATAGGATGGAAGAGGAGAGAGTAGCGGGGGAGAGAGAGCGAAGGTTGGGACGGCGCGATACCATCCGAGTAGGGGCAGTGTGGGAAGTGTTGGATGAGAGCGAGAGGGAAAAGGATACAAGGTAGTGGTCGGAGACTTGGAGGGGAGTTGCAATGAGATTAGTGGAACAACAGCATCTAGTAAAGATGAGGTTGAGCGTGTTTCCTGCCTTGTGAGTAGGGGGGGAAGGTGAGAGGGTGAGGTCAAAAGAGGAGAGGAGTGGAAAGAAGGAGGCAGAGAGGAATGAGTCAAAGGTAGACGTGGGGAGGTTAAAGTCGCCCAGAACTGTGAGAGGTGAGCCGTCCTCAGGAAAGGAGCTTATCAAGGCATCAAGCTCATTGATGAACTCTCTGAGGGAACCTGGAGGGCGATAAATGATAAGGATGTTAAGCTTGAAAGGGCTGGTAACTGTGACAGCATGGAATTCAAAGGAGGCGATAGACAGATGGGTAAGTGGAGAAAGAGAGAATGACCACTTGGGAGAGATGAGGATCCCGGTGCCACCACCCCGCTGACCAGAAGCTCTCGGGGTGTGCGAGAACACGTGGGCAGACGAAGAGAGAGCAGTAGGAGTAGCAGTGTTGTCTGTGGTGATCCATGTTTCCGTCAGTGCCAAGAAGTCGAGGGACTGGAGGGAGGCATAGGCTGAGATGAACTCTGCCTTGTTGGCCGCAGATCGGCAGTTCCAGAGGCTACCGGAGACCTGGAACTCCACGTGGGTCGTGCGCGCTGGGACCACCAGATTAGGGTGGCCGCGGCCACGCGGTGTGGAGCGTTTGTATGGTCTGTGCAGAGAGGAGAGGACAGGGATAGACAGACACATAGTTGACAGGCTACACAAGAGGCTACGCTAATGCAAAGGAGATTGGAATGACAAGTGGACTACACGTCTCGAGTGTTCAGGAAGTTAAGCTTACGTAGCAAGAATCTTATTGACTAAAATGATTCAAATGAACAGTACTGCTGAAGTAGGCTAGCTGGCAGAGGCTGCGTTGTTGACTATGTAGGCTAGCTGGCAGTGGCTGCGTTGTTGACACTACACTAATCAAGTCGTTCCGTTGAGTGTAATAGTTTCTACTGTGCTGCTATTCGGGGCTAGCTAGCTAGCTAGCAGTGTTGATTACGTTAAATTGCGTTAAAAGAACGACAATAGCTGGCTAGCTAACCTAGGAAATCGCTCTAGACTACACAATTATCTTTGATACAAAAGACGGCTATGTAGCTAGCTACGATCAAACAAATCAAGCCGTTGTACTGTAATGAAATGAAATGAAAAAATGTGATACTACCTGTGGAGCGAAGCGAAATGCGACCGGAATGTTGAGTGCGGAAGTTCTGTTCGGTAGACGTTGGCTAGCTGTTGGCTAGCTAGCAGTGTCTCCTACGTTAAGGACGACAAATAGCTGGCTAGCTAACCTCGGTAAATTAAGATAATCACTCTAAAACTACACACTCTAAACTACACAATTATCTTGGATACGAAGACAGCAAAGACAACTATGTAGCTAGCTAACACTACACTAATCAAGTCGTTCAGTTGAGTGTAATAGTTGTGCTGCTAATCGGTAGACGGTGGACGTTAGCTAGCTGGCTAGCTGCAGGGCAGATAGCAGAGTAGACTGCGTTAGGACGACGAAATACGATAATTACGCAATTATCTATGATACAAAGACGGCTATGTAGCTAGCTAAGAAGAAATTGCTAAGATTAGACAAATCAAACCGTTGTACTATAATGAAATGTAATGAAATGTAATACTACCTGCGGACCGAGTGCAGATGCGACCGCTCGCTCCAACCCGGAAGTTACCCAATCACCCTAAATTGCCTCAGATTTCTCACACCCTATCCCCTTCGTAATCTCACACCCTATCCCCTTCCCCCTAGTCTCACACCCTATCCCCTTCCCCCTAGTCTCACACCCAATCACCCTATCCCCTTCCCCCTAGTCTCACACCCTATCCCCTTCCCCTAGTCTCACACCCTATCCCCTTCCCCTAGTCTCACTCTATCCCTTCCCTCTAGTCTCACACCCTATCCCCTTCCCCTAGTCTCACACCCTATCCCCTTCCCTAGTCTCACACCCTATCCCCTTCCCCCTAGTCTCACACTCTATCCCCTTCCCCTAGTCTCACACCCTATCCCCTTCCCCTAGTCTCACACGCTATCCCCTTCCCCTAGTCTCACACCCTATCCCCTTCCCCTAGTCTCACACTCTATCCCCTTCCCCTATCCCCTTCCCCTAGTCTCACACCCTATCCCTTCCCCTAGTCTCACACCCTATCCCCTTCCCCTAGTCTCACACCCTATCCCCTAGTCTCACACCCTATCCCCTTCCCCCTAGTCTTACACTCTATCCCCTTCCCCCTAGTCTCAAACCCTATCCCCTTCCCCTAGTCTCACACCCTATCCCCTTCCCCTAGTCTCACACCCTATCCCCTAGTCTCACTCTATCCCCTTCCTCTAGTCTCACACCCTATCCCCTTCCCCTAGTCTCACACCCTATCCCCTTCCCTAGTCTCACACCCTATCCCCTTCCCCTAGTCTCACACTCTATCCCCTTCCCCTAGTCTCACACCCTATCCCCTTCCCCCTAGTCTCACACCCTATCCCCTTCCCCTAGTCTCACACCCTATCCCCTTCCCCCTAGTCTCACACTCTATCCCCTTCCCTATCCCCTTCCCCTAGTCTCACACCCTATCCCCTTCCCCCTAGTCTCACACCCTATCCCCTTCCCCTAGTCTCACACCCTATCCCCTTCCCCTAGTCTCACACCCTATCCCCTTCCCCTAGTCTCAAACCCTATCCCTTCGCCCCTAGTCTCACACCCTATCCCTTCCCCTAGTCTCACACCCTATCCCCTTCCCCTAGTCTCACACCCAATCACCCTATCCCCTTCACCCTAGTCTCACACCCTATCCCCTTCCCCTAGTCTCACACCCTATCCCCTTCCCCTAGTCTCACTCTATCCCCTTCCCCTAGTCTCACACCCTATCCCCTTTCCCTAGTCTCACACCCTATCCCCTTCCCCTAGTCTCACACTCTATCCCCTTCCCCCTAGTCTCACACCCTATCCCCTTCCCCTAGTCTCACACTCTATCCCCTTCCCCTTCCCCTAGTCTCACACCCTATCCCTTCCCCTAGTCTCACACTCTATCCCCTTCCCTATCCCCTTCCCCTAGTCTCACACCCTATCCCCTTCCCCCTAGTCTCACACCCTATCCCCTTCCCCTAGTCTCACACCCTATCCCCTAGTCTCACACCCTATCCCCTTCCCCCTAGTCTTACACTCTATCCCCTTCCCCTAGTCTCAAACCCTATCCCCTTCCCCCTAGTCTCACACCCTATCCCCTTCCCCTAGTCTCACACCCTATCCCCTAGTCTCACACCCTATCCCCTTCCCCTAGTCTCAAACCCTATCCCCTTCGCCCTAGTCTCACACCCTATCCCCTTCCCCCTAGTCTCACACCCTATCCCCTTCCCCCTAGTCTCACTCTATCCCCTTCCCTCTAGTCTCACACCCTATCCCCTTCCCCTAGTCTCACACCCTATCCCCTTCGCCCTAGTCTCACACCCTATCCCCTTCCCCCTAGTCTCACACACTATCCCCTTCCCCCTAGTCTCACACCCAATCACCCTATCCCCTTCCTCCTAGTCTCACACCCTATCCCCTTCCCCTAGTCTCACACCCTATCCCCTTCCCCTAGTCTCACTCTATCCCCTTCCCTCTAGTCTCACACCCTATCCCCTTCCCCTAGTCTCACACCCTATCCCCTTCCCCTAGTCTCACACCCTATCCCCTTCCCCTAGTTTCACACTCTATCCCCTTCCCCTAGTCTCACACCCTATCCCCTTCCCCTAATCTCACACGCTATCCCCTTCCCCTAGTCTCACACCCTATCCCCTTCCCCTAGTCTCACACCCTATCCCCTTCCCCTAGTCTCACACCCTATCCCATTCCCCTAGTCTCACACCCTATCCCCTAGTCTCACACCCTATCCCCTTCCCCCTAGTCTCAAACCCTATCCCCTTCGCCCTAGTCTCACACCCTATTCCCTTCCCCTAGTCTCACACCCTATCCCCTTCCCCTAGTCTCCTCTATCCCCTTCCCCTCTAGTCTCACACCCTATCCCTTCCCCTAGTCTCACACCCTATCCCCTTCCCTAGTCTCACACCCTATCCCTTCCCCTAGTCTCACACGCTATCCCCTTCCCCCTAGTCTCACACCCTATCCCCTTCCCCCTAGTCTCACACTCTATCCCCTTCCCCTATCCCCTTCCCCCTAGTCTCACTCTATCCCCTTCCCTCTAGTCTCACACCCTATCCCCTTCCCCTAGTCTCACACCCTATCCCCTAGTCTCACACCCTATCCCCTTCCCCTAGTCTCACACTCTATCCCTTCCCCTAGTCTCACACCCTATCCCCTTCCCCCTAGTCTCACGCTATCCCCTTCCCCTAGTCTCACACCCTATCCCTTCCCCTAGTCTCACACTCTATCCCCTTCCCCTATCCCTTCCCCTAGTCTCACACCCTATCCCCTTCCCCTAGTCTCACACCTATCCCCTTCCCCTAGTCTCACACCCTATCCCCTTCCCCTAGTCTCACACCCTATCCCCTAGTCTCACACCCTATCCCCTTCCCCTAGTCTCACACCTCTTCCCCTTCCCCTAGTCTCAAACCCTATCCCCTTCCCCTAGTCTCACACCCTATCCCCTTCCCTCTCACACCCTATCCCTAGTCTCACACCCTATCCCCTTCCCCTAGTCTCACACCCTATCCCCTTCCCTAGTCTCACACCTATCCCCTTCCCCTAGTCTCACACTCTATCCCCCTATCCCCTTCCCCCTAGTCTCACACCCTATCCCTAGTCTCACACCTATCCCCTTCCCCCTAGTCTTACACCCTATCCCTTCCCCTAGTCTCAAACCCTATCCCCTTCCCCTAGTCTCACACCCTATCCCCTTCCCCTAGTCTCACACGCTATCCCCTTCCCCCTAGTCTCAAACCCTATCTCAGTCTCACACCCTATCCCCTTCCCCTAGTCTCACACCCTATCCCTTCCCTAGTCTCACACCCTATCCCTAGTCTCACACCTATCCCCTTCCCCTAGTCTCACACCCTATCCCCTTCCCCCCTAGTCTCACACCTATCCCTTCCCCTATCCCTTCCCCCTAGTCTCACACCCTATCCCTTCCCCTAGTCTCACTCCCTATCCCTAGTCTCACACCCTATCCCCTTCCCCTAGTCTCACACCCTATCCCCTTCCCCTAGTCTCACACCCTATCCCCTTCCCCCTAGTCTCACACCCTATCCCTTCCCCTAGTCTCACAGTCCCCTTCCCCCTAGTCGCTATCCCCTTCCCCTAGTCTCAAACACCTATCCCCTTCCCCCTAGTCTCACACCCTATCCCTTCCCCTAGTCTCACCCTATCCCCTAGTCTCACCCTATCCCCTTCCCCTAGTCTACACTCTATCCCCTTCCCCCTAGTCTCAAACCCCTATCCCCTTCCCCTAGTCTCACACCTATCCCCTTCCCCTAGTCTCACACCCTATCCCCTTCCCCTAGTCTCACACCCTATCCCTTCCCTAGTCTCACACCCTATCCCCTTCCCCTAGTCTCACACTATCCCTTCCCTATCCCCTTCCCCCTAGTCTCACACCCTATCCCTTCCCCTAGTCTCACACCCTATCCCTTCCCCTATCCCCTAGTCTCACACCCTATCCCCTTCCCCTAGTCTCACACCCTATCCCCTTCCCCTAGTCTCACACCCTATCCCCTTCCCCCTAGTCTCATCCCCTTCCCCCTAGTCTCCCCTTCCCTTCCCCCTAGTCTCACACCCTATCCCCTTCCCCTAGTCTCATCCCCTAGTCTCACCCTATCCCCTCCCCTAGTCTCACACCTATCCCCTTCCCCTAGTCTCAAACCCTATCCCCTTCCCCTAGTCTCACACCCTATCCCCTTCCCCTAGTCTCACACCCTATCCCTAGTCTCACACCCTATCCCCTTCCCCTAGTCTCAACCCTATCCCCTTCCCTAGTCTCTCTACACCCTAGTCCCCTTTCCCCTAGTCTCACCCTATCCCCTTCCCTAGTCTCACACCCTATCCCCTTCCCCTAGTCTCACACGCTATCCCCTTCCCCTAGTCTCACACTATCCCATTCCCCTAGTCTCACACTCTATCCTTCCCTATCCCTTCCCCTAGTCTCACACCCTATCCCCTTCCCCTAGTCTCTATCCCACCCTAACCCCTTCCCCTAGTCTCACACCCTATCCCCTTCCCCTAGTCTCAAACCCTATCCCCCCCTAGTCTCACACCCTATCCCCTTCCCCCTAGTCTCACCCTATCCCTTCCCCTAGTCTCACACCCTATCCCCTTCCCCTAGTCTCACACCCTATCCCCTTCCCCTAGTCTCACACCCTATCCCCTTCCCCTAGTCTCACACCTATCCCTTCCCCTAGTCTCCCTCCCCTTCCCCCTAGTCTCACACCCTATCCCTTCCCCCTAGTCTCACTCTATCCCCTTCCCCTATCCCCTTCCCCTAGTCTCACCTATCCCCTCCCCCTAGTCTCACACCCTATCCCCTTCCCCTAGTCTCACACCCTATCCCTAGTCTCACCCTATCCCTTCCCCCTAGTCTCACACCCTATCCCCTTCCCCTAGTCTCACACCCTATCCCCTTCCCCCTAGTCTCACACGCTACCCTAGTCTATCCCCTTCCCCCTAGTCTCACACCCTATCCCTTCCCCTAGTCTCACACCTATCCCCTTCCCCCTAGTCTCACACCCTATCCCTTCCCCCTAGTCTCACACCCTAGTCTCACCCTTCCCCCTAGTCTTACACTCTTTCCCCTTCCCCTAGTCTCACACCCTATCCCCTTCCCCTAGTCTCACACCCTATCCCCCCTTCACCCCTATCCCCTAGTCTCACACCCTATCCCCTTCCCCTAGTCTCACACCTATCCCCTTCCCCTAGTCTCACACCCTATCCCCTTCCCCTAGTCTCACACTTCCCTATCCCCCTTCCCCTAGTCTCACCCTATCCCCTTCCCCTAGTCTCACACCTCTATCCCCTTCCCTAGTCTCACCCTATCCCCTTCCCCTATCTCACACCCTATCCCCTTCCCCCTAGTCTCACACCCTATCCCCTTCCCCTAGTCTCACACCCTATCCCCTTCCCCTAGTCTCACACCCTATCCCCTTCCCCTAGTCTCACACCCTATCCCCTTCCCCTAGTCTCACACCCTATCCCTTCCCCTAGTCTCACACCCTATCCCCTTCCCCCTAGTCTCACCTATCCCCCCCCTAGTCTCATCCCCTTCCCCTAGTCTCACCCTATCCCCTTCCCCTAGTCTCACACCCTATCCCCTTCTCACCCTAGTCTCACACCCTATCCCCTTCCCCCCTAGTCTCACCCTATCCCCTTCCCCTAGTCTCACACCCTATCCCCTTCCCCTAGTCTCAAACCCTATCCCCTTCCCCCTAGTCTCACACCCTATCCCCTTCCCCTAGTCTCACACCCTATCCCCTTCCCCCCTAGTCTCACACCCTATCCCCTTCCCTTCCCCTAGTCTCACCCTATCCCCTAGTCTCAACACCCTATCCCTTCCCCTAGTCTCACCCTATCCCCTTCCCCTAGTCTCACACTATCCCCTATCCCCTTCCCCCTAGTCTCACACCCCTATCCCCTTCCCCTAGTCTCACACCCTATCCCCCTCTCACCCTAGTCTCACACCCTATCCCCTTCCCCCTAGTCTCACACCCTATCCCCCTAGTCTCTCCCTTCCCCTAGTCTCACACATCCCTTCCCCTAGTCTCCCCTTCCCCCTAGTCTCACACTATCCCCTATCCCCCTTCCCCCTAGTCTCATCCCCTTCCCCCTAGTCTCACACCCTAGTCCACCCTATCCCCCCTAGTCTCACCCTATCCCCTTCCCCCCCTAGTCTCCCTATCCCCTTCCCCTAGTCTCACACCCTATCCCCTTCCCCTAGTCTCACACCTATCCTTCCCCCCTTCCCCTAGTCTCACACCTATCCCTTCCCCTAGTTCCCCTAGTCTCACACCCTATCCCTTCCCCTAGTCTCACACCCTATCCCCTTCCCTAGTCTCACACTAACCCCTTCCCCTAGTCTCACACCTATCCCCTTCCCCTAGTCTCACACCCTATCCCCTTCCCCTAGTCTCACACCCTATCCCCTTCCCCTAGTCTCACACCCTATCCCTAGTCTCACACCTATCCCCTTCCCCCTAGTCTCACACACTCTATCCCCTTCCCCTAGTCTCAAACCCTATCCCCCCCTAGTCTCACACCTATCCCCTTCCCCTAGTCACCCTATCCCCTTCCCCTAGTCTCACACCCTATCCCTTCCCCCTAGTCTCACCCTATCCCCTTCCCCTAGTCTCACACCCTATCCCCTTCCCCCTAGTCTCACACTCTATCCCCTTCCCCTAGTCTCACACCCTATCCCCTTCCCCCTAGTCTCACACCCTATCCCCTTCCCTTCCCCCTAGTCTCACCCTATCCCCTTCCCCCTAGTCTCACACCCTATCCCCTTCCCCCTAGTCTCACACTCTATCCCCTTCCCCTAGTCTCACACTCTATCCCCTTCCCCTAGTCTCACACCCTATCCCCTTCCCCCTAGTCTCACACTCTATCCCCTTCCCCCCCTAGTCTCACACCCTATCCCCTTCCCCCTAGTCTCACCCTATCCCCTTCCCCTAGTCTCACACTCTATCCCTTCCCCTAGTCTCACACCTATCCCCTTCCCCTAGTCTCACACCTATCCCTTCCCCTAGTCTCTCTCTACCCCTTCCCCTAGTCTCACACTCACCCTATCCCTTCCCCTAGTCTCACATCCCCTATCCCCCCCTAGTCTCACACCCTATCCCCTTCCCCCTAGTCTCACACCCTATCCCCTTCCCCTAGTCTCACACCCTATCCCCTTCCCCCTAGTCTCACACCCTATCCCCTTCCCCTAGTCTAACACCCTATCCCTTCCCTCTAGTCTCACACCCTATCCCCTTCCCCTAGTCTCACACCCTATCCCCTTCCCCTAGTCTCACACTCTATCCCCTTCCCCTAGTCTCACACCCTATCCCCTTCCCCTAGTCTCACACTCTATCCCCCCCTAGTCTCACCCTATCCCTTCCCCCTAGTCTCACACCTATCCCCTTCCCCTAGTCTCACACCCTATCCCCTTCCCCCTAGTCTCACACTCTATCCCCTTCCCCTAGTCTCACACCTATCCCTTCCCCTAGTCTCACACTCTATCCCCTTCCCTATCCCCTTCCCCTAGTCTCACACCCTATCCCCTTCCCCTAGTCTCACACCCTATCCCTTCCCCTAGTCTCACACTCTATCCCCTTCCCCTAGTCTCACACCTATCCCTTCCCCTAGTCTCACACTCTATCCCCTTCCCCTAGTCTCACACTCTATCCCCTTCCCTATCCCCTTCCCCTAGTCTCACACTATATCCCCTTCCCCTAGTCTCACACCCTATCCCCTTCCCCTAGTCTCACACCCTATCCCCTTCCCCTAGTCTCACACCCTATCCCCTATCCCCTTCCCCTCGTCTCACACCCTATCCCCTTCCCCCTAGTCTCACACCCTATCCCCTTCCTCTAGTCTCACACCCTATCCCCCCCCTAGTCTCACACCTATCCCCTTCCCCCTAGTCTCACACTCTATCCCCTTCCCCTAGTCTCACACCCCTATCCCCTTCCCCCTAGTCTCACACGCTATCCCCTTCCCCTAGTCTCACACTCCAATCCCCTTCCCCTAGTCTCACACTCCAACCCCTTCCCCTATCCCCTTCCCCCTAGTCTCACACTATATCCCCTTCCCCCTAGTCTCACACCCCCCTTCCCCCTAGTCTCACACCCTATCCCTTCCCTCTAGTCTCCCCTATCCCCTTCCCCTAGTCTCACACCTATCCCCTTCCCCTAGTCTCACACTTAACCCCCCCCTAGTCTCACACTCTATCCCTTCCCCCTAGTCTCACACTCTATCCCTTCCCCTAGTCTCACACCCTATCCCTTCCCCTAGTCTCACACGCTATCCCTTCCCCTAGTCTCACACCCTATCCCCTTCCCCTAGTCTCACACTCTATCCCTTCCCTATCCCCTTCCCCCTAGTCTCACACTCTATCCCCACCCTATCCCCTTCCCCTAGTCTCACACCCTATCCCTTCCCCTAGTCTCACACCTATCCCTTCCCCTAGTCTCACACTCTATCCCCTTCCCCTAGTCTCACACTCTATCCCTTCCCCTATCCCTTCCCCTAGTCTCACACTATATCCCTTCCCCCTAGTCTCACACCCTATCCCCTTCCCCCTAGTTTCACACCCTATCCCCTTCCCCTAGTCTCACACCCTATCACCCTATCCCTTCCCCTAGTCTCACACCCTATCCCCTTCCCCTAGTCTCACACCCTATTTCCTCTAGTCTCACATCCCCTTCCCCCTAGTCTCCCTTCCCCCCCCTAGTCTCACACACTATCCCCTTCCCCCTAGTCTCACACCCTATCCCCTTCCCCCTTAGTCTCACACCCTATCCCCTTCCCCTAGTCTCACACACTATCCCTTCCCCTAGTCTCACACCCTATCCCCTTCCCCCTAGTCTCACACCCTATCCCCCCTTCCCCTAGTCTCACACCCTATCCCCTTCCCCTAGTCTCACACCCTATCCCCCTTCCCCCTAGTCTCACACCCTATCCCCTTCCCCTAGTCTCACACCCTAGTCTCTTCCCTAGTCTCAAACCCTATCCCCTTCCCCTAGTCTCAAACCCTATCCCCTTCCCCTAGTCTCACACCCTATCCCTTCCCCTAGTCTCACACTCTATCCCCTTCCCTATCCCTTCCCCTAGTCTCACACCCTATCCCCTTCCCCTAGTCTCACACTCTATCCCTTCCCTAGTCTCACACCCTATCCCCTTCCCTAGTCTCACACCCTATCCCCTTCCCCTAGTCTCACACTCTATCCCCTTCCCCTAGTCTCACACTCTATCCCCTTCCCTATCCCCTTCCCCCTAGTCTCACACTATATCCCCTTCCCCTAGTCTCACACCCTATCCCCTTCCCCCTAGTCTCACACCCTATCCCTTCCCCCTAGTCTCACACCCTATCACCCTATCCCCTTCCCCCTCGTCTCACACCCTATCCCCTTCCCCCTAGTCTCACACCCTATCCCCTTCCCTCTAGTCTCACACCCTATCCCCTTCCCCTAGTCTCACACGCTATCCCTTCCCCTAGTCTCACACTCTATCCCCTTCCCCTAGTCTCACACCCTATCCCCTTCCCCCTAGTCTCACACTCTATCCCTTCCCCTAGTCTCACACCCTATCCCCTTCCCCTAGTCTCACACGCTATCCCCTTCCCCTAGTCTCACACCCTATCCCCTTCCCCCCTAGTCTCACACTCTATCCCCTTCCCCCTAGTCTCACACTCTATCCCCTTCCCCTATCCCCTTCCCCTAGTCTCACACTCTATCCCCTTCCCTATCCCCTTCGCCCTAGTCTCACACCCTATCCCCTTCCCCCTAGTCTCACACCCTACCCCTTCCCCCTTGTCTCACACTCTAGCCCCTTCCCCTAGTCTCACACCCTATCCCCTTCCCCTAGTCTCACACCCTATCCCCTTCCCCTAGTCTCACACCCTATCCCCTTCCCCCTAGTCTCACACTCTATCACCTTCCCCTAGTCTCACACTCTATCCCCTTCCCTATCCCCTTCCCCTAGTCTCACACTATATCCCCTTCCCCCTAGTCTCACACGCTATCCCCTTCCCCCTAGTCTCACACCCTATCCCCTTCCCCTAGTCTCACACTCTATCACCCTATCCCCTTCCCCCTCGTCTCACACCCTATCCCCTTCCCCTAGTCTCACACCCTATCCCCTTCCCTCTAGTCTCACACCCTATCCCCTTCCCCTAGTCTCACACCCTATCCCTTCCCCTAGTCTCACACTATATCCCCTTCCCCTAGTCTCACACCCTATCCCCTTCCCCTAGTCGCACACTCTATCCCCTTCCCCTAGTCTCACACTATATCCCCTTCCCCTAGTCTCACACTCCAACCCCTTCCCTATCCCCTTCCCCTAGTCTCACACTATATCCCCTTCCCCTAGTCTCACACCCTATCCCCTTCCCCTAGTCTCACACCCTATCCCCTTCCCCTAGTCTCACACCCTATCCCCTTCCCCTAGTCTCACACTCTATCCCCTTCCCCTAGTCTCACACTCTATCCCCTTCCCCTAGTCTCACACCCTATCCCCCCTTCCCCTAGTCTCACACTCTATCCCCTTCCCCTAGTCTCACACCCTCATCCCTTCCCCTAGTCTCACACGCTATCCCCTTCCCCCTAGTCTCACACCCTATCCCCTTCCCCTAGTCTCACACTCTATCCCCTTCCCCTAGTCTCACACTCTTTCCCCTTCCCTATCCCCTTCCCCTAGTCTCACACTATATCCCCTTCCCCTAGTCTCACACCCTATCCCTTCCCCTAGTCTCACACCCTATCCCCTTCCCCTAGTCTCACACTCTATCCCCTTCCCCTATCCCCTTCCCCTAGTCTCACACTATATCCCCTTCCCCTAGTCTCACACCCTATCCCCTTCCCCTAGTCTCACACCCTATCCCCTTCCCCCTAGTCTCACACCCTATCACCCTATCCCCTTCCCCTCGTCTCACACCCTATCCCCTTCCCCTAGTCTCACACCCTATCCCCTTCCCCTAGTCTCACACCCTATCCCCTTCCCCTAGTCTCACACCCTATCCCTTCCCCTAGTCTCACACTCTATCCCCTTCCCCTAGTCTCACACTCTATCCCCTTCCCCTAGTCTCACACCCTATCCCCTTCCCCCTAGTCTCACACTCTATCCCCTTCCCCTAGTCTCACACCCTCATCCCTTCCCCTAGTCTCACACGCTATCCCCTTCCCCTAGTCTCACACCCTATCCCCTTCCCCTAGTCTCACACTCTATCCCCTTCCCCCTAGTCTCACACTCTATCCCTTCCCTATCCCCTTCCCCCTAGTCTCACACTATATCCCTTCCCCCTAGTCTCACACCCTATCCCCTTTCTCCTAGTCTCACACCCTATCCCCTTCCCCCTAGTCTCACACCCTATCACCCTATCCCCTTCCCCCTCGTCTCACACCCTATCCCCTTCCCCCTAGTCTCACACCCTATCCCCTTCCCTCTAGTCTCACACCCTATCCCTTCCCCTAGTCTCACACCCTATCCCCTTCCCCTAGTCTCACACTCTATCCCCTTCCCCTAGTCTCACACCCTATCCCCTTCCCCTAGTCTCACACTCTATCCCTTCCCCTAGTCTCACACCCTATCCCCTTCCCCTAGTCTCACACTCTATCCCCTTCCCCTAGTCTCACACTCTATCCCCTTCCCCTATCCCCTTCCCCTAGTCTCACACTATATCCCCTTCCCCTAGTCTCACACCTATCCCTTCCCCCTAGTCTCACACCCTATCCCTTCCCCTAGTCTCACACCTATCACCCTATCCCCTTCCCCTAGTCTCACACCCTATCCCCTTCCCTCTAGTCTCACACCCTATCCCCTTCCCCTAGTCTCACACCCCTATCCCCTTCCCCCTAGTCTCACACTCTATCCCTTCCCCTAGTCTCACACCCTATCCCCTTCCCCTAGTCTCACACTCTATCCCCTTCCCTTAGTCTCACACCCTATCCCCTTCCCCTAGTCTCACACGCTATCCCTTCCCCTAGTCTCACACCCTATCCCCTTCCCCTAGTCTCACACTCTATCCCCTTCCCCCTAGTCTCACACCCTATCCCTTCCCCCTAGTCTCACACCCTATCCCTTCCCCTAGTCTCACACCCCCTTCCCTAGTCTCACACCCTATCCCCTAGTCTCACACCCTATCCCCTTCCCCTAGTCTCAAACCCTATCCCCTTCGCCCTAGTCTCACACCCTATCCCCTTCCCCTAGTCTCACACCCTATCCCCTTCCCCTAGTCTCACACTCTATCCCCTTCCCCTAGTCTCACACTCTATCCCCTTCCCCTAGTCTCACACTCTATCCCTTCCCCTAGTCTCACACTCTATCCCCTTCCCTATCCCTTCGCCCTAGTCTCACACCCTATCCCCTTCCCCTAGTCTCACACCCTATCCCCTTCCCCTAGTCTCACACCCTATCACCCTTCCCCCTTCCCCTCGTCTCACACCCTATCCCCTTCCCCTAGTCTCACACCCTATCCCCTTCCCTCTAGTCTCACACCCTATCCCCTTCCCCTAGTCTCACACCCTATCCCCTTCCCCTAGTCTCACACTATATCCCTTCCCCTAGTCTCACACCCTATCCCTTCCCCTAGTCGCACACTCTATCCCCTTCCCCTAGTCTCACACCCTATCCCCTTCCCCCTAGTCTCACACTCCAACCCCTTCCCCTTCCCCTTCCCCCTAGTCTCACACCCTATCCCCTTCCCCTAGTCTCACACCCTATCCCCTTCCCCCTAGTCTCACACCCTATCCCCTTCCCCTAGTCTCACACCCTATCCCTTCCCCTAGTCTCACACTCTATCCCCTTCCCCTAGTCTCACACCCTATCCCCTTCCCCTAGTCTCACACTCTATCCCTTCCCCTAGTCTCACACCTATCCCCTTCCCCTAGTCTCACACGCTATCCCCTTCCCCTAGTCTCACACCCTATCCCCTTCCCCTAGTCTCACACTCTATCCCCTTCCCCCTAGTCTCACACTCTATCCCTTCCCCTATCCCCTTCCCCTAGTCTCACACTATATCCCCTTCCCCTAGTCTCACACCCTATCCCTTCCCCTAGTCTCACACCCTATCCCCTTCCCCTAGTCTCACACCCTATCACCCTATCCCCTTTCCCTCGTCTCACACCCTATCCCCTTCCCCTAGTCTCACACCCTATCCCTTCCCTCTAGTCTCACACCTATCCCCTTCCCCTAGTCTCACACCCTATCCCCTTCCCCTAGTCTCACACTCTATCCCCTTCCCCTAGTCTCACACCCTATCCCCTTCCCCCTAGTCTCACACTCTATCCCCTTCCCCTAGTCTCACACCCTATCCCCTTCCCCTAGTCTCACACTCTATCCCCTTCCCCCTAGTCTCACACTCTATCCCCTTCCCCTATCCCCTTCCCCCTAGTCTCACACTATATCCCCTTCCCCTAGTCTCACACCCTATCCCCTTCCCCTAGTCTCACACCCTATCCCCTTCCCCTAGTCTCACACCCTATCACCCTATCCCCTTCCCCTAGTCTCACACCCTATCACCTTCCCTCTAGTCTCACACCCTATCCCCTTCCCCTAGTCTCACACCCTATCCCCTTCCCCTAGTCTCACACTCTATCCCCTTCCCCTAGTCTCACACCCTAGCCCCTTCCCCCTAGTCTCACACTCTATCCCCTTCCCTTAGTCTCACACCCTATCCCTTCCCCCTAGTCTCACACGCTATCCCCTTCCCCTAGTCTCACACCCTATCCCCTTCCCCTAGTCTCACACTCTATCCCTTCCCTTCCCCTAGTCTCACACCCTATCCCCTTCCCCTAGTCTCACACCCTATCCCTTCCCCTAGTCTCACACCCTATCCCCTTCCCCTAGTCTCACACCCCCTTCCCCTAGTCTCACACCCTATCCCTAGTCTCACACCCTATCCCCTTCCCCCTAGTCTCAAACCCTATCCCTTCGCCCCTAGTCTCACACCCTATCCCCTTCCCCCTAGTCTCACACCCTATCCCCTTCCCCCTAGTCTCACACTCTATCCCCTTCCCCCTAGTCTCACACTCTATCCCCTTCCCCTAGTCTCACACCCTATCCCCTTCCCCTAGTCTCACACTCTATCCCCTTCCCTATCCCCTTCCCCTAGTCTCACACCCTATCCCCTTCCCCTAGTCTCACACCCTATCCCCTTCCCCCTAGTCTCACACCCCCTTCCCCTAGTCTCACACCCTATCCCCTAGTCTCACACCCTATCCCTTCCCCCTAGTCTCAAACCCTATCCCCTTCGCCCTAGTCTCACACCTATCCCCTTCCCCCTAGTCTCACACCCTATCCCTTCCCCTAGTCTCACACCCTATCCCCTTCCCCTAGTCTCACACCCCCTTCCCCCTAGTCTCACACCCTATCCCTAGTCTCACACCCTATCCCTTCCCCTAGTCTCAAACCCTATCCCCTTCGCCCTAGTCTCACACCCTATCCCCTTCCCCCTAGTCTCACACCCTATCCCTTCCCCTAGTCTCACACTCTATCCCCTTCCCCCTAGTCTCACACTCTATCCCCTTCCCCTAGTCACACCCTATCCCCTTCCCCTAGTCTCACACCCTATCCCCTTCCCCTAGTCTCACACTCTATCCCCTTCCCCTATCCCTCCCCCTAGTCTCACACTCTATCCCTCCCCTAGTCTCACACCCTATCCCCTTCCCCTAGTCTCACACTCTACCCCCTTCCCCTAGTCTCACACTCTATCCCCTTCCCCCTAGTCTCACACTCTATCCCCTCCCCCTAGTCTCACACTCTATCCCCTTCCCCTAGTCTGTTCTATTTCAGTATTAATTAGGTGTGAAAGAACTGGCTAGGTGTAGGTAACATGGTGATGTCATAACTTCACTAAGCATATAGGAGAAGAGACATTATGCTGGTGTTTCTCCTGGACCTTGGGGTCCACCTGACCAGACAGTCCACCCTTTGTTTTCCAGCCCTGCACTATCACACCTGATTCAACAAAACACTTTAACACCAAACCTTTGGTTAGTTGCCTCAGGTGTGACGGGTCAGTGTAGGTATGGAACAAAGAAGTGGACTGTCTGTCTGGTGGTCCCTTAGGAGGGGTTTGGGAAAGACTGGTTCCACCTATTCAGAGCTGTTATATGTTACTACTTCTGGATAAGAGCGTCTGCTAAATGACTTAAATGTAAATGTAAATGAGTAAGGGAAGCCAAGGGGGAGGAGCTAGACTAGGTGGAGGAGCTAGACTAGAGGTAGAGAGTAGGGTGGAGCCATCATCACTACTTGTTCTCAGGCCAGGCTCAATAGACTTAGACACACACAATAACATAACATGCCATACCAGTCAAAAGTTTGGACACAACCCATTCATGGGCTTTTCTTTATTTTTACTATTTTCTACATTGTAGAATAATAGTGAAGACATCAAAACTATGAAATAACACATATGGAATCATGTAGTAACCAAGAAAGTGTTAAACAAATCTAAATGTTTTATATTTGAGATTCTTCAAAGTAGCCACCCTTTGCCTTGATGACAGCTTTGCACACTCTTGGCATTCTCTCAAACAGCTTCATGAGGAATGCTTTTCCAACAGTCTTGAAGGAGTTCCCACATATGCTGAGCACTTGTTGGCTGCTTTTCCTTCACTCTGCGGTCCAACTCATCCCAAACCATCTCAAGTGGGTTGCGGTCAGGTGATTGTGAAGGCCAGGTCATCTGATGCAGCACTCCATCACTCTGGCCCAGCCAAAGCCCAGACTTGAACCTGATAGAACATCTCTGAAGAGACATGACAATAGCTGTGCAGCGACATTCCCCATTCAACCTGACAGAGCTTTAGATGATCTGCAGAGAAGAATGGGAGAAACTCCCTAAATGTTTGACTTTATTTCACCTTTATTTAACCAGGTAGACTAGTTGACAACAAGTTCTCATTTACAACTGCGACCTGGCCAAGATAAAGCAAATCGACACATACAACAACACAGTTACACATGGAATAAACAAAACATAGTCAATAATATAATAGAACAAAAGAAAACAAAAAGTCTATATACAGTGAGTGCAAATGAGGTAAGATAAGGGAGTTAAGGCAGTAAATAGGCCATGGTGGCGAAGTAATTACAATATACCAATTAAACACTGTGCAGAAGATGAATGTGCAAGTAGAGATACTGGGTTGCAAAGGAGCAAGATAAATAAATACAGTATGGGGGTGAGGTAGGTAGTTAGATGGGCTGTTTACAGATGGGCTGTGTACAGGTGCAGTGATCTATGAGCTGCTCTGACAGCTGGCGCTTAAAGCTAGTGAGGGAGATATGAGTCTCCAGCTTCAGAGATTTTTGCAGTTCGTTCCAGTCATTGGCAGCAGAGAACTGGAAGGAAAGGTGGCCAAAGGAAGAGTTGGCTTTGGTCGTGACCAGATATACCTGCTGGAGCGCGTGCTATGAGTGGGTGCTATGGTAACCAGTGAGCTGAGATAAGGCGGGGCTTTACCTAGCAGAGACTTGTAGATAACCTGTAGCCAGTGGGTTTGGCGACGAGTATGAAGCGAGGGCCAACCAACGAGAGCGTTGGTGGGTAGTATATGGGGCTTTGGTGACAAAACGGATGGCACTGTGATAGACTGCATCCAATTTGCTGAGTAGAATGTTGGAGGCTATTTTATAGATGACATCACCGAAGTCGAGATACAGGTGTGCCAAGGAAGTAGCGTCATACCAAAGAAGAATCGAGGCTGTAATCTCTGCCAAAGTACTGAGTAAAGGGTCTGAATAATTTATCTTTAATACATTGGAGAGAAAAAAATGGAATCTGTTTTTTGCTATGTCATTATGGGGTATTGTGTGTAGATTGATGATGTATTTAAAATCCATTTTAGATTAAGGCTGTAATGTACCTATATGTAGAAAATGTCAAAAAGTCTGAATGCACTGTACATACATACCTACTGTATGGTATAACAGAGCTCCAAATATGAACTGAGAGATGTTTCATTTCCTATTACTGCAGTGGAACTGACTCCAACCCTGAACAATGTATCCTAGGCTACATAGTGTAGTGACGGGGGAAAATCCCAGCCCTGTTCATTTTTTATTTCACTTTTATTATCTACTTCACTTGCTTTGGTAATGTTAACATATGTTTTCCATACCAATAAAACCCTTTGAATTGAATTGAGAGGAGAGACACAGAGACAGAGAGAGACAGATATCACAGCAGCAAGATGTGTGACCTGTTGCCACAAGAAAAGGGCAACCAGTGAAGAACAAACACCATTGTAAGTACAACCCATATTTATGTTTATTTATTTTCCCATTTGTACTTTAACTATTTACACATCGTTACAACACTGTATATAGACATAATGACATTTGAAATGTCTTTATTCTTTTGGAACTTCTGTGAGTGTAATGTTTACTGTTCATTTTTAATTGTTTATTATCTACTTCACTTGCTTTGGCAATGTTAGCATATGTTTCCCATGCCAATAAAGCCTCTTACAATGAATTGAAATTGAATTGCAATAGAGAGACTGCCCTTAAAAGAGTAAGAGGGACCCACTTCCTGTGTCAAATTGCCTCTGACATTCCACACACTCTCTCTATCCCCCTCTCTCTCTCTCTCACTATTTTCTCCTCCCTCCTTTGCTCTCTATGGGGGGCTTTGTCTACTATTTCAGGCACAAGAAACTGATTCATTCCCCGAACCAAACATGATCCTCAAAAACACCCAACTTCTCTCTCTCTCTCTCTCACACACACCATAAAAGTGCTCTCTCGTTTCATACACGCCACAAAAAAGCTAGCACACAAACCCTGGCAGACACACACACACAGAGACTCTGTGGGAAAATCAGGCTTCATCTAAAACCCTGGTACGAATAGATAGGCGCACACACACACACACACACACACACAAACACACACACACACACAGAGTCTCTGTGGGATGCAGCAGATGTATGTGGGAAAATCTGGCTTCATCTAAACTTACACGGCAGGAAATGAAATCACAGCCTCATATCATAGGAAATAAATACCAACGCAGACCATGCACTGAGGATTGAACCAGGACACACACACACACGACCTGTCAGTCACTGGAGGCAGCAAAAGATCTGAGCAAGTATGCCAATCTGTGTGTGAGTGCCTTTTGAAGTGTGTATGTCAGTGTCCCCAGGGCAGGGCTGTCTGGGGTTAGTGAGCATTCCGGAGACCACTGATGTGTGTGTGATGTTACCTGTGCCAGCATGAGACACACCTGCCTCCATCTGTGCGATTTTCTATGACTCTGTGTGTGTGTCTCATCAGGGTCAGATTAGAGGGAGGCAGATCTTTGGCAGCCAACAGCACCAACTGACCCAGTATGTGCCTGTTGGAGAATCTCAATTGCATCCTCTCTCCTTCTCAAAACAACAAAGTTAAACATTGTGTTTTTATTTTAAATTTATTTAACTAGGCAAGTCAATTAAGAACAAATTCTTATTTTCAATGACGGCCTAGGAACAGTGGGTTAACTGCCTTGTTCTGGGGCAGAATGACAGATTTGTACCTTGTCAGCTTGGGGATTCTATCTAGAAACCTTTGCTGTGTGTGACCTCTATACTCCAGCAGATCTGACCACATAGAGAATAGGAGGCAGAGCTACAGAATTATAGTTTTTAGGCAATTGTGTGATTTACCATTTTAAGACAATAGCACTTTTGCACCCAAGATGGACTGTGGGCTATATGACGACTTGTGCTATCCTACTAAGACCACAACGATCTCTTCTGGTATGGAGGATAAATTAGCACGGAGCTGGTGAGGGGGTGCTGGAGCACCGGTTGGTTCCAGGAGACTCAAGCATTCCTAACAGTTCGCTTCGTCGCGATTCCCGATGACATCATTCCCATCCATCGCGCACCGCATGGCGTTTCCCCTGCCCCACCCCTTCTATACACCCCCCGGTTACCGGAGAAGCCCCGGGGTCTCTCACCCATCCTCAACGGACAGGCCCCCGTTTACTCCAGGCCGGCCCTCACCTCAGTATCTGAGAGACACCCACACCCGTACATATACACAGGGCAACCAATCGAAACCCTACCGCAGGATCCTAAAAAGGCTCGAGCTGAATTGCCGGGGGATGGATGTGAGTTAGCGAAGCAGACGCCACAAGAGCAGTTCACCGAACAGCCCATAATAACCTCGATCAGAACGGACCCCCAGTGTCTGAGACACAAAGACCTGGGAGAGACACGGGCGGCTCGCGACCAAATATGGGTCGAGTCCAAGATTTACTACCGACCACTATGCCCCCATAGACCACCGAGCAGCACACACACGCGCGCACACACACACACACACACAGACTGCTACCTTATTAACCACGAGCAACACACATGTCAAAGTCATAGCATATCAATACCCTATGCTATGGAAACCTAGATTCCGGTTTTCCCAGTCCATCGAATTGATTAATCGGTAGAAATGGAACAATACTTCAATAGAATTACACAAAGGACCCGGCAGTCTCGTGCCCTTACCAGCGCGGAGTGAACGAGCAACGCCGCGATGAGCGCCACGAAACAAGGCGGCAGCTTCATGCTGTGGCCGGGGGGCGCTAGCCTTCACGGGGAAAACAAAAGCGCTTATCTCCTCTCTCCGTATTCGGTAGGCAGTAGTCTCCAACTTCAGAGCGGACCACCCCTCCTCGCGAACATCCGTCTGGCGTTTTATTAATCCGTCTCGGTAAAACGCTAAACCCGCGTGTGTCCTCTCTGGTAATGGAACCAGGTTTAAAACGATGGGAGATTCCTTCTTCCTGCAAGGGAGCCCCTATTGTCTTTATTTCCTGTAGTCCCTCTCTTTTGGACTTGATGTGCTCGAGACCTGATAGATGTACTACCAGGAGACGCCAGCCCTATGCTCTCTGATGTTCCGTTTGGCTACGCGCGTCGGCCTGGGAGAGGGTTTTCACTATAGTTACCCCAGCCACAAAGTTTAAATGGTCAATATCGTAAAACTACACGAAAACAAAAAATGGCTTTTTGGCCTTAATTTAAGGTTAGTGTTCGGCATAAGGTTCGCAGTGTGGTGATGTTTAAAATAACCCATTTAAGAGTAACTGTAGAAATAGGCGGGGATCATGACTTTGTGGCTATGGTAACTAGGGACGAGCCTGGGAGAGTCAGTATGGCAGGAGGAGGTTGTGTGTGTGTGTGTGTATGTATGTATTGGGTGGGCGGGGTCTCCTCTGGTGGGCGAGGCGAGGGTGCCCCCTGCAGCCCCGAATAGGCACCCTCAGGCTGTTCCATCACCGCCCCTGACACACACACCTCCCAACGAAACCCCAACCGGGGCGGAGGTAGGGCACCATACCACACTGCAGGGGAGTGTCTTTTGATTTAATGGTTTGGTTAAATATTTACCAAATAGTTGTACAAATGACCAATTAAAAATTAAAAATAGGCCTATTAGAAAACAGCACAATTAGTCCTATACAAAGTCTTTCCAGATTCCCTTACCCTAATATAAAGTAGCCTCAAGTCTGGAATGGTTGGTGTTTTTTTTCCCTCCAATTGGTCTTTTGACCAATCAGATCAGCTCTTTTGCCCATAGATCAGAATTGGTCTGCCTGTGTAAACGCAGCCATATAAACCCACCAGTCTGGCTTTAAGACATACCAGTCTGAAAAAGAAAAAAAAAACCTTCTTGGAGGACAATAAAACTCAACTATTGTATAGGCTTATTAGCATGATCTGTTTTTATCGTGATAGGATAATTAAATCACTCTGCAGTGTAGCCTAGTGGTTAGAGCGTTGGACAAGTAACTGAAAGTTTGCAAGATCGAATCCTCCGGGCTGACAAGGTAAAAATATGTCGTTCTGTTCCTGAACAAGGTAGTTAACCCACTGTTCCTAGGCCATCATTGAAAATAAAGATTTTTTTTCTTACCTGACTTGCCTAGTTAAATAACTCTTAAAATGATCAGACCAATCAATCATTTGAGCTAATGAATCAGCCTAATGTCACTAGCTGGCAACTGCATATCACAATCATTGTGATACAACCACTGCCTTTAACCAGGGGAGATGACTGAATATAAACAGTGTAGTTATTCCCTCCGCAAGGCAATCAAACAAGCTAAGCGTCAGTATAGAGACAAAGTAGAGTCGCAATTCAACGGCTCAGACAGGTATGAGGTATGTGGCAGGTATGTGGCAGGTATGTGGCAGGGTCTACAGTCAATCACGGATTACAAAAAGAAAACCAGCCCAGTCGCGGACCGGGATGTCTTGCTCCCAGACAGACTAAACAACTTCTTTGCTCGCTTTGAGGACAAGCCTGGGAGAGGCTGACACGGCCCAAAACCTGACACGGCCCAAAACCTGCGGACTCTCCTTCACTGCAGCCGACGTGAGTAAAACGTGTTAACCATCGCAAGGCTGCAGGCCCAGACGGCATCCCCAGCGGCGTGCTCAGAGCATGGGCAGACCAGCTGGCTGGTGTGTTTACGGACATAATCAATCCCTATCCCAGTCTGCTGTTCCCACATGCTTCAAGAGGGCCATCATTGTTCCTGTTCCCAAGAAAGCTAAGGTAACTGAGCTAAACGACTACCGTCCCGTAGCTCTCACTTCCATCATCATGAAGTGCTTTGAGAGACTAATCAAGGACCATATCACCTCCACCCTAGACCCACTCCAATTTGCTTACCACCCCAAAAGGTCCACAGACAACGCAATCGCAACCACACTGCACACAGCCCTAACCCATCTGAACAAGAGGAATAGCTATGTGAGAATGATGTTCATCGACTACAGCTCAGCATTTAACACCATAGTACCCTCCAAACTCGTCATCAAGCTCGAGATCCCAGGTCTCCACCCCGCTCTGTGAAACTCGGTCCTGGACTTCCTGACGGGCCACCCCCAGGTGGTGAGGGTAGGTAACATCTCCACCCCGCTGATCCTCAACACTGGGGCCCCACAAGGGTGCGTTCTGAGTGCATTCTGTACTCCGTTCACCCACGACTGCGTGGCCATGCACGCCTCCAACTCAATCACCAAGTTTGCAGACGACACGACAGTGGTAGGCTTGATTACCAACAACGACGAGACGGCCTACAGGGAAGAGGTGAGGGCCCTCGGAGTGTGATGTCAGGAAAATAACCTCACTCAACAGCAACAAAACAAAGGAGATGGTTGTGGACTTCAGGAAACCGCAGAGGGACACCCCCCTATCCACATCGATGGAACAGTAGTGGAGAGGGTAGTAAGTTTTAAGTTCCTCGGCGTACACATCACGGACAAACTGAAATGGTCCACCCACACAGACAGCGTGGTGAAGAAGGTGCAGCAGCGCCTCTTCAACCTCAGGAGGCTGAAGAAATTCGGCTTGTTACCAAAAACACTCACAAACTTTTACAGATGCACAATCGAGAGCATCCTGTCGGGCTGTATCACCGCCTGGTACGGCAACTGCTCCGCCCTCAACCGTAAGGCTCTCCAGAGGGTAGTGAGGTCTGCACAACGCATCACCGGGGGCAAACTACCTGCCCTCCAGGACACCTACACCACCCGATGTTACAGGAAGGCCATAAAGATCATCAAGGACAACAACCACCCGAGCGAGCCACTGCCTGTTCACCCCGCTATCATCCAGAAGGCGAGGTCAGTACAGGTGCATCAAAGCTGGGACCGAGAGACTGAAAAACAGCTTCTATCTCAAGGCCATCAGACTGTTAAACAGCCACCACTAACATTGAGTGGCTGCTGCCAACATACTGACTCAACTGCAGCCACTTTAATAATGGAAAAATGTATGTAATAAATGTATCACTAGCCACTTTAAACAATGCTACCTAATATAATGTTTACATCCCCTACATTACCCATCTCATATGTATATACTGTACCTATATCATCTACTGCATCTTTATGTAATACATGTATCACTAGCCACTTTAATCTATGCAACTTTGTTTACATACCCTACATTACTCATCTCATATGTATATACTGTACTCTATACTATCTACTGCATCTTCCCTATGCCATTCTGTACCATCACTCATTCATATATCTTTATGTACATATTCTTTATCCCTTTACACATGTGTGTATAATGTAGTTGTTGTGAAATTGTTAGGTTAGATTACTTCTTGGTCATTACTGCATTGTCGGAACTAGAAGAACAAGCATTTCGTTACACTCGCATTAACATCTGCTAAACATGTGTATGTGACCATTAACATCTGCTATCCATGTGACCAATAACATCTGCTAACCATGTGTATGTGACCATTAACATCTGCTAACCATGTGTATGTGACCATTAACATCTGCTAACCATGTGTATGTGACCAATAACATCTGCTAACCATGTGTATGTGACCATTAACATCTGCTAACCATGTGTATGTGACCAATAACATCTGCTAAACATGTGTATGTGACCATTAACATCTGCTAACCATGTGTATGTGACCAATAACATCTGCTAAACATGTGTATGTGACCATTAACATCTGCTAACCATGTGTATGTGACCAATAACATCTGCTAACCATGTGACCATTAACATCTGTTAAATATGTGTATGTGACCATTAACATCTGCTAACCATGTGTATGTGACCATTAACATCTGCTAACCATGTGTATGTGACCATTAACATCTGCTAACCATGTGACCAATAACATCTGCTAACCATGTGTATGTGACCAATAACATCTGCTAACCGTGTGTATGTGACCATTAACATCTGCTAACCATGTGACCAATAACATCTGCTAACCATGTGTATGTGACCATTAACATCTGCTAACCATGTGTATGTGACCATTAACATCTGCTAACCATGTGTATGTGACCATTAACATCTGCTAACCATGTGACCAATAACATCTGCTAACCATGTGTATGTGACCATTAACATCTGCTAACCATGTGTATGTGACCATTAACATCTGCTAACCATGTGTATGTGACCATTAACATCTGCTAACCATGTGACCAATAACATCTGCTAACCATGTGTATGTGACCATTAACATCTGCTAACCATGTGTATGTGACCAATAACATCTGCTAACCGTGTGTATGTGACCAATAACATCTGCTAACCATGTGTATGTGACCAATAACATCTGCTAACCATGTGTATGTGACCAATAACATCTGCTAACCATGTGTATGTGACCAGTAACATCTGCTAACCATGTGACCAATAACATCTGCTAACCATGTGTATGTGACCAGTAACATCTGCTAACCATGTGACCAATAACATCTGCTAACCATGTGTATGTGACCAATAACATCTGCTAACCATGTGTATGTGACCATTAACATCTACTAACCATGTGTATGTGACCAATAACATCTGCTAACCATGTGTATGTGACCAATAACATCTGCTAACCATGTGACCAATAACATCTGCTAACCATGTGACCAATAACATCTGCTAACCGTGTGTATGTGACCATTAACATCTGCTAACCGTGTGTATGTGACCAATAACATCTGCTAACCATGTGTATGTGACCAATAACATCTGCTAACCATGTGTATGTGACCAATAACATCTGCTAACCGTGTGTATGTGACCATTAACATCTGCTAACCGTGTGTATGTGACCATTAACATCTACTAACCATGTGTATGTGACCAATAACATCTGCTAACCATGTGACCAATAACATCTGCTAACCATGTCTATGTGACCATTAACATCTGCTAACCGTGTGTAT
The DNA here is from genome assembly GCF_034236695.1 of Oncorhynchus nerka. Taxonomy (NCBI): domain Eukaryota; kingdom Metazoa; phylum Chordata; class Actinopteri; order Salmoniformes; family Salmonidae; genus Oncorhynchus; species Oncorhynchus nerka. The sequence continues at coordinate 12,135,927 of NC_088402.1, forward strand.
GTGACCATTAACATTTGATTTGGTTTCCCCAAAACTTTTCCTGGGGGCATGTTTTGAATTTTGCCCTAGCACTACACAGCTGATTCAAATAATCAAAGCTTGGCGAGTTGGCTAATTCAATCTGTTTTACACTTGGGCAAAAAAACAACCCCGTACTTCAAGGGGGCAGGACCGAGTTTGAGAAACTCTGGTGTAAATCTTTCCTCAGTAAAACACTTATAACCTTAAAATCAGTACTAGTAAGATAAGTGATTCTGCATTCTCGGATGTAGTGAGGATGATTATCAAAATCAACTACTCTGTGTGTTACCCAACATAAATCAACTACTCTCTGTGTTACCCAACATAAATCAACTACTCTGTGTGTGTTACCCAACATAAATCAACTACTCTGTGTGTTACCCAACATAAATCAACTACTCTGTGTGTTACCCAACATAAATCAACTACTCTGTGTGTTACCCAACATAAATCAACTACTCTGTGTGTTACCCAACATAAATCAACTACTCTGTGTGTTACCCAACATAAATCAACTACTCTGTGTGTGTTACCCAACATAAATCAACTACTCTGTGTGTGTTACCCAACATAAATCAACTACTCTGTGTGTGTTACCCAACATAAATCAACTACTCTGTGTGTTACCCAACATAAATCAACTACTCTGTGTGTTACCCAACATAAATCAACTACTCTGTGTGTTACCCAACATAAATCAACTACTCTGTGTGTTACCCAACATAAATCAACTACTCTGTGTGTGTTACCCAACATAAATCAACTACTCTGTGTGTGTTACCCAACATAAATCAACTACTCTGTGTGTGTTACCCAACATAAATCAACTACTCTGTGTGTGTTACCCAACATAAATCAACTACTCTGTGTGTGTTACCCAACATAAATCAACTACTCTGTGTGTGTTACCCAACATAAATCAACTACTCTGTGTGTTACCCAACATAAATCAACTACTCTGTGTGTTACCCAACATAAATCAACTACTCTGTGTGTGTTACCCAACATAAATCAACTACTCTGTGTGTGTTACCCAACATAAATCAACTACTCTGTGTGTGTTACCCAACATAAATCAACTACTCTGTGTGTGTTACCCAACATAAATCAACTACTCTGTGTGTGTTACCCAACATAAATCAACTACTCTGTGTGTTACCCAACATAAATCAACTACTCTGTGTGTTACCCAACATAAATCAACTACTCTGTGTGTTACCCAACATAAATCAACTACTCTGTGTGTTACCCAACATAAATCAACTACTCTGTGTGTGTTACCCAACATAAATCAACTACTCTGTGTGTTACCCAACATAAATCAACTACTCTGTGTGTTACCCAACATAAATCAACTACTCTGTGTGTGTTACCCAACATAAATCAACTACCAACATAAATCAACTACTCTGTGTGTGTTACCCAACATAAATCAACTACTCTGTGTGTGTTACCCAACATAAATCAACTACTCTGTGTGTGTTACCCAACATAAATCAACTACTCTGTGTGTGTTACCCAACATAAATCAACTACTCTGTGTGTGTTACCCAACATAAATCAACTACTCTGTGTGTGTTACCCAACATAAATCAACTACTCTGTGTGTTACCCAACATAAATCAACTACTCTGTGTGTTACCCAACATAAATCAACTACTCTGTGTGTTACCCAACATAAATCAACTACTCTGTGTGTGTTACCCAACATAAATCAACTACTCTGTGTGTGTTACCCAACATAAATCAACTACTCTGTGTGTGTTACCCAACATAAATCAACTACTCTGTGTGTGTTACCCAACATAAATCAACTACTCTGTGTGTTACCCAACATAAATCAACTACTCTGTGTGTTACCCAACATAAATCAACTACTCTGTGTGTTACCCAACATAAATCAACTACTCTGTGTGTTACCCAACATAAATCAACTACTCTGTGTGTGTTACCCAACATAAATCAACTACTCTGTGTGTTACCCAACATAAATCAACTACTCTGTGTGTTACCCAACATAAATCAACTACTCTGTGTGTGTTACCCAACATAAATCAACTACTCTGTGTGTGTTACCCAACATAAATCAACTACTCTGTGTGTGTTACCCAACATAAATCAACTACTCTGTGTGTGTTACCCAACATAAATCAACTACTCTGTGTGTTACCCAACATAAATCAACTACTCTGTGTGTTACCCAACATAAATCAACTACTCTGTGTGTTACCCAACATAAATCAACTACTCTGTGTGTTACCCAACATAAATCAACTACTCTGTGTGTTACCCAACATAAATCAACTACTCTGTGTGTGTTACCCAACATAAATCAACTACTCTGTGTGTGTTACCCAACATAAATCAACTACTCTGTGTGTTACCCAACATAAATCAACTACTCTGTGTGTTACCCAACATAAATCAACTACTCTGTGTGTTACCCAACATAAATCAACTACTCTGTGTGTGTTACCCAACATAAATCAACTACTCTGTGTGTTACCCAACATAAATCAACTACTCTGTGTGTGTTACCCAACATAAATCAACTACTCTGTGTTACCCAACATAAATCAACTACTCTGTGTGTTACTCAACATAAATCAACTACTCTGTGTGTTACCCAACATAAATCAACTACTCTGTGTGTTACCCAACATAAATCAACTACTCTGTGTGTTACCCAACATAAATCAACTACTCTGTGTGTTACCCAACATATATCAACTACTCTGTGTGTGTTACCCAACATAAATCAACTACTCTGTGTGTGTTACCCAACATAAATCAACTACTCTGTGTGTGTTACCCAACATAAATCAACTACTCTGTGTGTTACCCAACATAAATCAACTACTCTGTGTGTGTTACCCAACATAAATCAACTACTCTGTACCCAACATGTGTTACCCAACATAAATCAACTACTCTGTGTGTTACCCAACATAAATCAACTACTCTGTGTGTGTTACCCAACATAAATCAACTACTCTGTGTGTGTTACCCAACATAAATCAACTACTCTGTGTGTGTTACCCAACATAAATCAACTACTCTGTTACCCAACATAAATCAACTACTCTGTGTGTTACCCAACATAAATCAACTACTCTGTGTGTTACCCAACATAAATCAACTACTCTGTGTGTTACCCAACATAAATCAACTACTCTGTGTGTTACCCAACATAAATCAACTACTCTCTGTGTGTTACCCAACATAAATCAACTACTCTGTGTGTTACCCAACATAAATCAACTACTCTGTGTGTTACCCAACATAAATCAACTACTCTGTGTGTTACCCAACATAAATCAACTACTCTGTGTGTTACCCAACATAAATCAACTACTCTGTGTGTTACCCAACATAAATCAACTACTCTGTGTGTGTTACCCAACATAAATCAACTACTCTGTGTGTTACCCAACATAAATCAACTACTCTGTGTGTGTTACCCAACATAAATCAACTACTCTGTGTGTTACCCAACATAAATCAACTACTCTGTGTGTTACCCAACATAAATCAACTACTCTGTGTGTTACCCAACATAAATCAACTACTCTGTGTGTGTTACCCAACATAAATCAACTACTCTGTGTGTGTTACCCAACATAAATCAACTACTCTGTGTGTGTTACCCAACATAAATCAAAGACAAACAACAAAAAAACACTCCAAAACAACAGGTTTTTTTTTGTGTTCAGTTTTGTTTCAAAATAAAAATAATCACACATGATCGTTTAGAGAGACAATCTACAACAGGAGATACAAAAAGAGTTGTCCAGGCAACAAGCACACACACAGGTTTCTGTTAGAACTATACACATTATGGTTACAGAAGATGCTCCTATTCAGATACACAAGGCTCGCCACTTCAAAATGTACACATGCCGCTGCCCACCGCGATAGTCCTGGTTACGGACGGCGAGACAGGCGACGCCCGGCCTTTACCGGGGCACATTATGATACATCACTTTTACAGGACTATTATTAAGGTACAAAAAAAAAAAAAAAAAGCACACCACGCTGCTGCAGTCTTTTGTACAACCCACGGTTTCACTGTACGCTGAGGAGAGGGGTTGGAGGTAGACTCAGACATATGACATGGTACACAGCGGGAGCTACTTCCTGCTTCCAGACATCAGTAACAACACAAGTCATATATTATATCCCGAGACCGCCACAGATGGCTCTTCTCAATGTGGGCGTCACGCATCAAGAGGGGAAACAATAGTGGTAGTCTTGGCAGATATGAAATAGGCCGTTGTTGATGTCTGCAAGCCGGGAAGTCGCCCCGGTGTGTATGACGTCATATCACTGAGTCAACCTTTAAACTCATCGCCCCCCAACCCATCCATTAGCCTTAGACAAGGGGAAAGCATTCCTATAAAATATCTAAAAATACAAAAACACAAGCAGACTGCTAACAGTGTGTCCTGTGGTGGCGGTTACAACCCCCAAACTACACTGTAAACATCTCACGTGTGTTCTGTAATGTTTTGACTGCTACAGAACAGGCGGAAACCCAGAGTCACTATCAGCTGTTGACGCTTCAGTCAGATGCCATGTCTCACTCTCTGTAATTTAAATAGACTTGTGTAAAAAAATAATAATAAAAGAGTCGCTTCACTACTGACATGTTGGTGTACCATGTCTCGTTGACTTCAGTGTTAACTGTGGCGTAATGGACGTTTAGTAAACGGATAGGGAGCGTTTGCAGTGTAGTTTGGTGGATGGGGTTGAGGTGGTGAGTTCTGTTGTTAAGGTGGTGAGTTCTGTTGTTAAGGTGGTGAGTTCTGTTGTTAAGGTGGTGAGTTCTGTTGTTAAGGTGGTGAGTTCTGTTGTTAAGGTGGTGAGTTCTGTTGTTAAGGTGGTGAGTTCTGTTAAGGTGGGTGGGGGGGGGTGCTTTGTACAAGTACGACGCAGTATAGAAAGGACTTTTCAAAACCAAAATTTGATATTACAATTTACAATATACAACAACTCATATGTCACAAACAAGGAGGTGAGAATATGCATCGAAATGCACAAGAGTTAAGAGTTTTTTAAACGTTTTGTTTTTTTATATATAGATATACATATATATATATTGTCTGATACCAAAAAGGGTGGTAAATCACTTTTACATTACAAGGGTTTACAAATGTACAATTATACAGTCAGAAATGTGTTCACTACTAGGATACATTATAGATAGTCAACATCAAAAACCAGAAAAACTAAAAAGTTTTTTATATTTATATATATGCAAAGTTCTACACCAAGTATACACGCCCTATATATATATTATATATATATATAGATAGAAGCAGGACTGGAAACTAACCTCCCATGTTAAATGACTTGCTGGTAAGCACATGGCTTGTGTGTTTGTGTATGGGACTAATACGTTCCATCCCATACTAGCGATACGACACAGAACTGTGATTGCCACAGCAGTAGCAAAAAAGTGAAATGATTCTAGTTTATCCAAAAGACGAATAAAGAAAAACAAAAACAGGGAGAAGGAACGAAGGGTAGGGACGCATCTCACCTCCCCCTCCCTCCCCCTCCCTGCAGCAGGGTAGGGACGTATCTCACCTCCCCCTCCCTCCCCCTCCCTGCAGCAGGGTAGGGACGTATCTCACCTCCCCCTCCCTCCCCCCTCCCTCCCTGCAGCAGGGTAGGGACGCATCTCACCTCCCCTCCCTCCCTCCCTGCAGCAGGGTAGGGACGTATCTCACCTCCCCCTCCCTCCCCCTCCCTCCCTGCAGCAGTGTAGGGATGTATCTCACCTCCCCTCCCTCCCTGCAGCAGGGTAGGGACGTATCTCACCTCCCCCTCCTTCCCTCCTCCCTGCAGCAGTGTAGGGACGTATCTCACCTCCCCCTCCTTCCCTCCTCCCTGCAGCAGGGTAGGGACGTATCTCACCTCCCCCTCCTTCCCTCCCCCTGCCTCCTCCCTGCAGCAGGGTAGGGACGTATCTCACCTCCCCCTCCTTCCCCTCCCCCTGCCTCCTCCCTGCAGCAGGGTAGGGACGTATCTCACCTCCCCTCCTTCCCTCCTCCCTGCAGCAGGGTAGGGACGTATCTCACCTCCCCCTCCTTCCCTCCTCCCTGCAGCAGGGTAGGGACGTATCTCACCTCCCCCTCCTTCCCTCCTCCCTGCAGCAGGGTAGGGATGTATCTCACCTCCCCCTCCTTCCCTCCTCCCTGCAGCAGGGTAGGGACGTATCTCACTTCCCCCTCCTTCCCTCCTCCCTGCAGCAGGGTAGGGACGTATCTCACTTCCCCCTCCTTCCCTCCTCCCTGCAGCAGGGTAGGGCTTGGTTGGGAGACGGGCTAAAACTAACCAAGGCTTCCTGTTTAGACACAGGCTCATACCAATGGGTTACCATGGCGATAAGAGTGGGACGGGAAAAGGAGGGGGGTTGGAGTAGGCAAAGAGGGTTCTACATGTCATTGTGGGGGGGTAGGTAGGGCAGCAGTTTACATGATCTCATTAGGAGGGGAAAAGAGAGGGGGGGGGGGGGTATAGGGTTTAGACCATCGGGTGGTAGGAAATAATAGGTTGTGTGTGGGTAGTAGTTAACATGTCATTTTCCATGTAGGGTATAGGGGTTATGGTATAAAAGACATGCCATTCCAATACAACGTCAGCTGTACACAGAGGGTCCGACATGGTGAATCACCACCGTTCCTCCACCAACCCAGCAGGTGATGTACTGAGCACGTCCCGCGTTCCCATTGGCCCGTCTCGTCCTCAAGTGTTAAGGTGTGGAAAAGGGTAGAAGGTTTACATGAGGCCGTTGGGAGGAACACAGAGGGGGCCCAGGTCCACTCCATTCTTCATGTAGTATTTCTCCAGCTTGGCCAGGATGTGTTTTCCATATGTATACTTCCTCAGAGTGGAGACGTGGGGCCGGATCTGGGGGGGGGGGCAGACAGAAATAAGTATCATCTCTCACACACAAACTCATGCTCCCTTCAAACAAATCAAGGGTTAAAATATAGATTGAATGTCTGTAGCACTCTGGAATGATCAGAAGTCATTCATAAAACAGATGACGTTTGGCAAACTGAGGAATCGTTGCGTTAAGACAAATCTGATGATGTAAATGGGAACCTGGTTAATTCAGGAAAACTGTCAAATCACTGAAGGGTTCTACTTCCTCCTCTCTGCCACAACAAATCAATTCAGACGCTGGCCTCATTACAGGGAAAAATGTCATCATTGATGCATTTAAGTCCCCATTTTATTTCTGCGTGCTCTCTCTAAAGTACTTCTAGGCCTCTTCACAATGCTAAAGTACTTCTAGGCCTCTTCACAATGCTAAAGTACTTCTAGGCCTCTTCACAATGCTAAAGTACTTCTAGGCCTCTTCACAATGCTAAAGTACTTCTAGGCCTCTTCACAATGCTAAAGTACTTCTAGGCCTCTTCACAATGCTAAAGTACTTCTAGGCCTCTTCACAATGCTAAAGTACTTCTAGGCCTCTTCACAATGCTAAAGTACCTCTAGGCCTCTTCACAATGCTAAAGTACTTCTAGGCTTCTTCACAATGCTAAAGTACTTCTAGGCCTCTTCACAATGCTAAAGTACTTCTAGGCCTATTCACAATGCTAAAGTACTTCTAGGCCTCTTCACAATGCTAAAGTACTTCTAGGCCTCTTCACAATGCTAAAGTACCTCTAGGCCTCTTCACAATGCTAAAGTACTTCTAGGCCTATTCACAATGCTAAAGTACTTCTAGGCCTATTCACAATGCTAAAGTACTTCTAGGCCTCTTCACAATGCTAAAGTACTTCTAGGCCTCTTCACAATGCTAAAGTACTTCTAGGCCTCTTCACAATGCTAAAGTACTTCTAGGCCTCTTCACAATGCTAAAGTACTTCTAGGCCTCTTCACAATGCTAAAGTACCTCTAGGCCTCTTCACAATGCTAAAGTACTTCTAGGCCTCTTCACAATGCTAAAGTACTTCTAGGCCTCTTCACAATGCTAAAGTACTTCTAGGCCTATTCACAATGCTAAAGTACTTCTAGGCCTCTTCACAATGCTAAAGTACTTCTAGGCCTCTTCACAATGCTAAAGTACCTCTAGGCCTATTCACAATGCTATTGGGCTGGAAGCTGATAGGGGGAAACATGCTGAATGATCATAGAAATCATAGTCAAAGCTTTTCTTTTAGGCTATTTAGAGAGAAAAAAAATAAGTCCTGGATGCTTTGCTAGCAATAGACAACATGAAATCTACAGGGGCTGACCAATTAGATCCCAGGCTGCTTAAGTGGGCGGCGCCCATCATTGCTGACCAATTAGATCCCAGGTTGCTTAAGTGGGCGGCGCCCATCATTGCTGACCAATTAGATCCCAGGTTGCTTAAGTGGGCGGCGCCCATCATTGCTGACCAATTAGATCCCGGGCTGCTTAAGTGGGCGGCGCCCATCATTGTTGGTTCAGAAAATATTCCAAAAGTATGTAAATCAGCTCGTGCTGCCACTCCATAAGGGTAGTGAGCTTAATAATGAATCGCCCCATTTCAAGCCTTCCTTGTCTAGCTAGCTAAGATGTACCTGAGAAATGCATTTGAATGTAAACCAATCAGGGTTTAGGCCTGGGCACAGCACCATTACAGCAACCACTTTAGTTTGATTTAACTAGGCAAGTCAGTTAAGAACAAAATCTTATTTACAAATTGTCCAAAACTACATTGGAGGCAGTTTATGGTAGAGAAATTAACATTAAATTGTCTGTCAACAGCTCTGGTGGACATTCCTGTAGTCAGAGTGCCAGTTGCTCACGCTCCCTTAAAACTAGAGATATCTGTAGCATTGGATTGTGTGACAAAACTGTACATTTTATAGTGGCCTTTTATTGTTCCCAGCACAAGGTGCACGTGTTCAAATAAAGGTCAAATACAAATAAAAAATTCCCAGTCGCTCAAACGACTTCACACCAGTCGCTCAAACGACTTCACACCAGTCGCTCAAACGACTTCACACCAGCCGCTCAAACGACTTCACACCAGCCGCTCAAACGACTTCACACCAGCCGCTCAAACGACTTCACACCAGCCGCTCAAACGACTTCACACCAGCCGCTCAAACGACTTCACACCAGTCGCTCAAACGACTTCACACCAGCCGCTCAAACGACTTCACACCAGCCGCTCAAACTACTTCACACCAGCCGCTCAAACTACTTCACACCAGCCGCTCAAACGACTTCACACCAGCCGCTCAAACGACTTCACACCAGTCGCTCAAACGACTTCACACCAGTCGCTCAAACGACTTCACACCAGTCGCTCAAACTACTTCACACCAGTCGCTCAAACTACTTCACACCAGTCGCTCAAACTACTTCACACCAGCCGCTCAAACTACTTCACACCAGCCGCTCAAACTACTTCACACCAGTCGCTCAAACTACTTCACACCAGTCGCTCAAACTACTTCACACCAGCCGCTCAAACTACTTCACACCTACCTTGTGCATGATGATCTTTCTCTGTGTGGGTTCGGCCACGTCAATCATTTTCTGCACCACGTAATTGGCATACTGGTCCTTCATCATGGTGTACAAGGCACTGTGGGGCCCCTCCGTCAGGCTACACACCTCGTCTATCAACACGGCCCGCTCTGCACGCGACGCATGGCTCACACACTTCTCCACTACATTACTGCAGAGAAAGGGAGGGTGGGTTAACTAACTTCGTGACAAACAAAGGTGTACATTGTTTTTTTAAATCAATATGATTCATTGATGTGTGTGTGTGTGTGTGTGTGTACCTGGCAAACTTGTGTTGGCTGAGCCCCAGTACGTTTCCTCTGATCTCAGCTACGATCTTACTCTTGTCCTCCGCTCTGCCGTGTTCTAGCACATGCTGGATCACATAGTTACCATACTGGTCCTAGCAGAGAGAGACAGAGAGAAGGGAGAAACGGCTATATTACACAGAGTTCTGCATTAACGTTAGCTACTTGGTGAAGCTGAACACTTGTTTCCACAAAGTTTCAAGTTCTAGCCGTTTTTCAGCCTAAACCACGATACAGGTGGTCAAGTGTGATGACTAAATGTCCTCATCTTGACATCAGTAGTTTTTGGTACCAAAATGTCTGGTGAAACTAGTGGGCGTGTGCTACCTGCACCAGTTGTTCCGTGTGTTGGTGCAGCTCCTCCAGAATGGACAGGGTCTGGTCTGGAAGACAGTGTTCTAGAATACGCTGCATCACTCTACAGCCGTAGGGGTGGGTGGAGAGGGCAAACACCTGCAGAGAGAGACACACTTTATACACACAAACCTACACCTGCAGAGAGAGACACACTTTATACACACAAACCTACACCTGCAGAGAGAGACACACACTTTATACACACAAACCTACACCTGCAGAGAGACACACTTTATACACACAAACCTACACCTGCAGAGAGACACACTTTATACACACAAACCTACACCTGCAGAGAAAGACACTTTATACACACAAACCTACACCTGCCTGGAGAGACACTTTATACACACAAACCTACACCTGCAGAGAGATACACTTTATACACACAAACCTACACCTTCAGAGAGAGACACTTTATACACACAAACCTACACTTTCAAATCTTTGTTCACACACACACACAAATCTACACCTTCAAATCTTTGTTCACACACACTTTATACACACAAACCTACACCTGCAGAGAGACACACACACTTTATACACACAAACCTACACCTTCAAATCTTTGTTCACACACACACACACACACAAATCTACACCTTCATATCTTTGTTCACACACACTTTATACACACACAAATCTACACCTTCAAATCTTTGTTCACTCACACACATGCATGTTATACACACAAACCTACTTCTTCAAATCTTTGTTCACACACACACACATTATACACACAAACCTACACCTTCATATCTTTGTTCACTCACTCACTCACTCACACACAAACCTACACCTTCAAATCTTTGTTCACACACACACACACACACATTATACACACAAACCTACACCTTCAAATCTTTGTTCACACACACACACACATTATACACACAAACCTACACCTTCATATCTTTGTTCACTCACTCACTCACACAAACCTACACCTTCAAATCTTTGTTCACACACACACACACACATTATACACACAAACCTACACCTTCATATCTTTGTTCACTCACTCACTCACTCACAAACCTACACCTTCAAATCTTTGTTCACACACACACACACACACATTATACACACAAACCTACACCTTCATATCTTTGTTCACTCACTCACACACACACACACACAAACCTACACCTTCATATCTTTGTTCACTCACTCACTCACACACACACACCAGTGAAAGACCGATGACAGCCCATTCCTGATGACCTGTTTAAACCACCTACACAAACAATCACTAACATTCACACAACGGACTATCTGATGGGTAGGAATGAAACAAACAGGGAAAATAGAAGTGGAAATCCAAGAGCCCACAGACAATCACAGACAATCACAGACAACACAGACAATCACAGACAACCACAGACAAACACAGACAACCACAGACAACCACAGACAAACACAGACAACCACAGACAAACACAGACCACAGACAATCACAGACAACACATACAATCACAGACAACACAGACAATCACAGACAACCACAGACAAACACAGACAACCACAGACAACCACAGACAACCACAGACAATCACAGACAAACACAGACAAACACAGACAAACACAGACAACACAGACAACCACAGACAATCTGTGGGTGTTGTATAAACAACAATGTAGTAGTCTTCTCCAGCAGTCAAAGCACAGGCTCAATATTCTCTTTAAAAACACACACACACTACTACACACACACACACACTACTACACACACACACTACTACACACACACACACTACTACACACACACACACTACACACACACACACACACACTACACACTACTACACACTACTACACACACACACACACACACGCTTTATGCTAATTATGACATTTAGTCAGTGGATAAAAGATAGCTGCCGCTGGGCTGCTGTTGCCGTTACCATGGTGACCCACCTGTCCCCTGTGGGCGATGATGATGATGTGTGTGTCTCTCTCTCTGCAGGTGTTTTCCCTCTCTACTTACTTATTTGATCATTTGTTTCAGTGATTGAAAATCAGCAAGTCTCACTGAAAGGCAATGACATATTATGCATTTGCTCACACTTTGTGTGTGTGTGTGTGTGTGTGTGTGTGTGCGGTCACCCACCTGTCCCTTGTGGGCGATGAGGTGTGTGTGGTCACCCACCTGTCCCTTGAAGGCGATGGTGTGTGTGTGTGTGTGTGTGGTCATCACCTGTCCCTTGAAGGCGATGGTGTGTGTGTGTGTGGTCATCACCTGTCCCTTAAAGGCAATGGTGTGTGTGTGTGTGTGTGTGTGTGTGTGTGTGTGTGTGTGTGTGTGTGTGGTCACCCACCTGTCCTTTGAAGGCGTCGATGATGAAATGTAACGCGTGGGGCTGAACACACTCGATACACTTCTGCACCACGTGGTTGCCGTTCTGATCCTTCACACACTTCAACACATGACCGTCCAACTCCCGTACCATCTCACTCTGCAACACACACACACACACGCGGTTTCACAACACACACACACACACACACACACAGTTAGATCAAACACCAAATACTTTGAGGTCAAAAATCTGCATTTCTCAAAAACGCAAGAATCAAAACAAAACAAAAAACTCTGCATTTTAAACCATTTCACCTGCGTTTCATATTGAAAGTCAACTCAATAGTGATCAGGAAAATATAGTTCTCCTTCACAGAAAATACTTCAGTTCAACTCGGCAGAAAATAGGTTCCTTTTCATCAGACGACAACAGAAGTGCAACGCTATTAGGCTGGCAGCTATACAAGTAGGCTAAATGTGTGAACAATGAACGGTCTTTTTCCCCAAAACAATGCATAGCCATCATATTTCTACTGTGTTGATTAAAGTTCATCTTAAATTTTACTGTAGATAAGTAGGCTACACAGAGAAAAGTACCAGGGAAAAGTAGGCTACACAGAGAAAAGTACCAGGGAAAAGTAGGCTACACAGAGAAAAGTACCAGGGAAAAGTAGGCTACACAGAGAAAAGTAGACTACACAGAGAAAAGTAGGCTACACAGAGAAAAGTAGGCTACACAGAGAAAAGTAGGCTACACAGAGAAAAGTAGACTACACAGAGAAAAGTAGGCTACACAGAGAAAAGTAGGCTACACAGAGAAAAGTACCAGAGAAAAATAGGCTACACAGAGAAAAGTAGGCTACACAGAGAAAAGTACCAGAGAAAAGTACCAGGGAAAAGTACCAGGGAAAAGTAGGCTACACAGAGAAAAGTACCAGGGAAAAGTAGGCTACACAGAGACAAGTACCAGGGAAAAGTAGGCTACACAGAGAAAAGTACCAGGGAAAAGTAGGCTACACAGAGAAAAGTACCAGAGAAAAGTACCAGGGAAAAGATGGCTACACAGAGAAAAGTGCCAGGGAAAAGTAGGCTACACAGAGAAAAGTACCAGGGAAAAGTAGGCTACACAGAGAAAAGTACCAGGGAAAAGTAGGCTACACAGAGAAAAGTACCAGAGAAAAGTACCAGGGAAAAGATGGCTACACAGAGAAAAGTGCCAGGGAAAAGATGGCTACACAGAGAAAAGTGCCAGGGAAAAGTGCCGACACAGAGCGCTGTCTGCTGATAAAACGTTGGTGAATTCTCATCGGAGTGGAGAAGTGCAACTGAAGCACAAGAGTCTGACGCCGAGCATAAATTACAATAAAAACTATTTTAGATCTGCGTTTACAAAACACAGCAAGATATTGCTTATGCGTTTTGACCTTTTTCCTCTCCGCGGAAAAAAAAATATCACGACCCCTGAGATGTCTGGCCTTTTGGTTCTATGAGGAATTGATTTTTGTAATAACCAGGATTAACAGTCTGACACGTACAAGCATATTTATCCTCTTAAAACAACACCGCTGTCTGACTAGCGTCTAGTGTAGTTGTTTTTACGAGGCACATCACTTAAGAACAAATTCTTAAATTTACAATGACGGCCTATCACGGCCTATCCCGGACGACGCTGGGCCAATTGTGCGCCGCCCTATGGGACTCCCAATCACGGCCGGATGTGATACAGCCTGGATTCGAACCAGGGACTGTAGTGATGCCTCTTGCACTGAGTGCCTTAGACCGCTGCACCTGACTCTACACACACACCTTACTGTTTGTGTGAATATGAACAGTAACAGAAGCACAGGCTTCTCGTACACAATGTGTGTGAGCATGCACGCGCCACACACACACACACAGCAGTTGAATACGTACTATAACTTGTTGGTCTGAGGGGATGAACTCCAGCGCCTTCTGTATGACTCTACAGCCATACATCTGAAGGGCCAGAGACAGGACATGACCCCTGATCCTCTCGGCTACAGCCAGCTTCTGGTCCACACTGCCAAACTACAGAGAGAGAGACAGAGACACAGAGAGAGAGACACAGAGATAGAGAGAGACAGACACAGAGAGAGAGACACAGACAGAGAGAGAGAGAAAGAGAGACACAGACAGAGAGAGAGAGAGAGACAGACAGACAGACAGACAGAGAGAGAGAGAGAGAGAGAGAGAGAGAGAGAGAGACACAGACAGAGAGAGAGAGAGAGAGAGAGACACAGACAGAGAGAGAGACAGAGACACAGACAGAGAGAGAGACAGACAGAGAGAGAGACAGAGACACAGACAGAGAGACAGAGACACAGACAGAGAGACAGAGACACAGACAGAGAGAGACAGAGACACAGACAGAGAGAGACAGAGAGAGACAGAGAGAGACAGAGACACAGACAGAGAGAGAGAGAGAGACAGAGACACAGACAGAGAGAGAGAGAGAGACAGAGAGAGACAGAGACAGAGAGACAGAGAGAGAGAGACAGAGACAGAGACAGAGAGAGAGAGAGAGAGAGAGAGAGAGAGAGAGACAGAGAGAGAGAGAGACAGAGAGAGAGAGAGACAGAGAGAGAGACAGAGAGAGAGAGAGAGACAGAGAGAGAGACAGACAGAGAGAGAGACACAGACAGAGAGAGAGAGAGAGAGAGACACAGACAGAGAGACAGAGACACAGACAGAGAGACAGACAGAGAGACAGAGACACAGAGAGAGAGAGAGAGACAGAGAGAGAGACAGAGAGAGAGAACAGTTAACACACGTTTGGATGTAGCTGGCAAAACACACAAACAATTTACACTAGAGGTCGACCGATTATTCGGATTCCGATTAATGGCCGATTTCAAGTTTTCATAACAATCGGAAATTGGTGTATCAGTAAGGATTGGGGATCAATGAAATGGGGTATCAGTCCACTCAGTAAGGATTGGTGATCAATGACATGGGGTATCAGTCCACTCAGTAAGGATTGGGGATCAATGACATGGGGTATCAGTCCACTCAGTAAAGATTGGGGATCAATGAAATGGGGTATCAGTCCACTCAGTAAGGATTGGGGATCAATGAAATGGGGTATCAGTCCACTCAGTAAGGATTGGGGATCAATGACATGGGGTATCAGTCCACTCAGTAAGGATTGGGGATCAATGACATGGGGTATCAGTCCACTCAGTAAGGATTGGGGATCAATGAAATGGGGTATCAGTCCACTCAGTAAGGATTGGGGATCAATGAAATGGGGTATCAGTCCACTCAGTAAGGATTGGTGATACCCCATGTCATTGATTTTGGGGGCAAAGAAAATATTGGATATCGGTATCGGTGCATCACTAATACTCCGTGTACACACACCTCAAAGAACTTCTGGATGACGTAGTTTCCAAAGACGTCGACCATGAGTTGGTAGGCAGCCTGGAGGATCTCACTGAACACCAGCTGACGCTCCGCTGAGCTGGCCCTCTCCAACTTCAACTGGATGAACCTGGAGATTCACAACACTCACATTCAATGTTCCTATATTTACTGACAGGGATAAAAACAGAGAGAAAGAGATGAGAGAGAGAGGGAGATGAGAGAGAGAGAGGGAGATGAGAGAGAGAGGGAGATGAGAGAGAGAGGGAGATGAGAGAGAGAGGGAGATGAGAGAGGGAGGGAGATGAGGAGGATAATGAATAGGGGGGGGCAGACAACATCTGGACTCAATCAATAATGATAAAAGACAGTAGGTCGGAGGTTTGGTACCAGGGTTTTGGTATTGGGCAGGGATGATGAGATTGTTTGTGCTATATTGTTGTGACATTTTTTGAATATGGCCATAAGTGTGTGTCTCTACCTGAACTCCATGATGTGTGTGTCTCTACCTGAACTCCATGATGTGTGCGTCTCTCTACCTGAACTCCATGATGTGTGCGTCTCTCTACCTGAACTCCATGATGTGTGCGTCTCTCTACCTGAACTCCATGATGTGTCTCTCTACCTGAACTCCATGATGTGTGTGTCTCTACCTGCTGCCGTGTTGGTCCTGACTGAACTCCATGATGTGCCCAGCAATCTCTCTCAGCTGCAGGTTGGGGTAGCGGTTGTTCCGGAAGTCTTCCAGAAGCCGGCTCCGCCCTGACGGCATCACATCCGACATTCCGTAACGTAGCCGTGACGACGGGAAGAGCTGGCTGCTGGGAGAGAAGAGGGAGGAGCCAGAACTGGCGCTGCGATACTTCGCCTCCGCCCCCGGAGCAGCAGATATGAAACGACCGCTGCCATTGGTCAGACCTCCTGTGGGAGGGTTTCAGAGAGGAGGGATGGTTAGTGCTGATTGGACATAATAAAAACCATGATAAAATGTTATAACCACAAAAATACACTGCAAGTTTTATGTCAGCATGGTAACAACAGACCTCGTCACTCACCCAGGTTGAGGTTGGATGAGGAGCTGTGATTGGACAAAGAGGGGGGTGGAGTTAGGGAGTGGGAGGGGCCTTGGTTGGGCAGAGGCATTCCGACTGGCCCGGGGGAGGAGCTAAAGCCCAGGGTTCCGTTGTAGAACCCCCCGTGGCCAATGGGAGTGAGGCTAGACTGCGTGCGTTTGTACAAGTCACTAGTGCCAGTCAGAGAGTCACGACGAGAACTGCTGCCACCGCTGGAGTTAGCCACTGGAGGGAGACAGAGAGACCATTAACACACAGCGTTGACCAGTAGAGGGAGCTATACACAGACACATAGATAAGTCAGAAAGCTCAAGACAGTTGAACAGAAATAGTGAGAAGCATTTCCATTAGGGATGGGCATTTGAAATGATTTCATTTTTTACAGGTATTTCAACTATCTGAAAAAACAATGATATTATTCTAACAGTCGGTCCTCCCGAGTGGCACAGTGGTCTAAGGCACTGCATCACAGTGTTAGCTGTGCCACTAAAGATCCCGGCCGCAACCGTGACACCCATGGGGCGGTGCACAATAGGCCCAGCGTCGTCCTGGTTATGGGAGGGTTTGTCCGGCAGGGATGTTCTTGTCCCATCGCGCTCTATCGACTCCTGTGGTGGGCCGGGCGCAATGCACACCGACACGTCGCCAGGTGTACGGTGTTTCCTCTGACACATTGGTGCTGCCGGCTTCCGGGTTAAGAGTGCATTGTGTCAAGAAGCAGTGCGGCTTGGCTGGGTTGTGTTTCGGAGGACACACGGCTCTCGACCTTCGCCTCTCCCGAGTCCATACGGGAGTTTCAGAGATGAGACAAGACCGTAACTAGCAATTGGAAACCATGAAATTAGGAAGAAAAAGGGGTCAAAAGTTGTTGTTTTTTAATTTCAAAAGATATTTGAATAGTCAAAATAGAGGTAAAAAAATCAACTTCAATGGCGACTTCGTCGCGTGACTCAGGAAGCGCTCTGCTTGTTGCTTCCGGCGCAAGAGGAGCAGGGGCCAGTGTGTCTGACATGGAGACATGGAGAGACTTGTGCAAGTTAAACCTGTTGCTGCGTTACGTTATCCATCATCTCATCTGCTAGTGTCTGTCGTGACTGGAGTTAGTTAGCCAGGCTAATTCAGGCTATTTAGCTGTATCCTCATCTAAAACAACTCCCTATTAAACAACAGCCTACCTGTTGGTTGGTCATTGTAGCCTACTCCTTCTCATTTAGCCAACTCCATTCCTATTAAACAACAGCCTACCTGTTGGTTGATCACTGTAGCCTACTCCTCATTTAGCCAACTCCATTCCTATTAAACAACAGCCTACCTGTTGGTTGATCACTGTAGCCTACTCCTTCTCATTTAGCCAACTCCATCTCTATTAAACAACAGCCTACCTGTTGGTTGGTCATTGTAGCCTACTCCTTCTCATTTAGCCAACTCCATTCCTATTAAACAACAGCCTACCTGTTGGTTGGTCATTGTAGCCTACTCCTTCTCATTTAGCCAACTCCATTCCTATTAAACAACAGCCTACCTGTTGGTTGATCACTGTAGCCTACTCCTTCTCATTTAGCCAACTCCATTCCTATTAAACAACAGCCTACCTGTTGGTTGGTCACCGTAGCCTACTCCTTCTTATTTAGCCAACTCCATTCCTATTAAACAACAGCCTACCTGTTGGTTGGTCATTGTAGCCTACTCCTTCTCATTTAGCCAACTCCATTGATATTAAACAACAGCCTACCTGTTGGTTGGTCATTGTAGCCTACTCCTTCTCATTTAGCCAACTCCATTCCTATTAAACAACAGCCTACCTGTTGGTTGATCACTGTAGCCTACTCCTCATTTAGCCAACTTAATTGCGTAATTGTAATTTCATCTTGCATTGATTAGAACTCAAATTGGTGGTGGCACTGGAGGGAATGGAGTACGTTTTGCAGGTTCCTGACCAATTGCGCTATTTTGTGTGTTTTTTTGTGCTGAGCTTAACAGCTTTTGTACATAATGTTTCCACCATCATTTTCTATGACCGAAAATAGCTTCTGGACATCCAAACAGCGACAACTAACCTCGATTTGGAGGAGTACTTCTACTTCAATGAGTCAGAGGCAAAATACATTAATTATTCCGGACCAGACCCAAATTCCCGACACTTGAAGGAGACAGCGCAATAGAGACCGGCGTGTGGGATACCTGACAACACAACAACAGAGAGTGGAAAAACCGCCTCTACCCTCAGTTCTATTGGGGAACGTACAATCACTGGAGAATAAACTGGATGAGTTCCATTCCAGACTGATCTGAAGACCTGTAATATCCTGTTTCTCAGTCGTGACAAAACAAGGACATTGTAAATATAAATCTAGCTGGTTTTTCTATTGGCAGGACAGCACGGCAGCATCTGGAATGCTCAGGTGAGGGGGGTGCCTCTCAGTTATCAGCTGGTGCGCAATCTCTAATATCAAGGAAGACTCGAGGTTTGACTCGCGGTTCTGCTCGCCTAAGTTAGAATTACTCATGATGAGCTGTAGACTATAATATTTACTAAAATAGTTTATATTTCTAGTAGCTGTCTATTTACCACCACAAGTTGATGATGGCACTAAGACCGGACTCAACAAGCTATTTTGGGCCATAAGCAAACAAGAAAATACTCAGAGGCGGCGCTCCTAGTGGCCGGTTACTTAAATGCAGGAAAACTGAAATCCGTTTGACCTCATTTCTACCAGCATGTCACCTGTGCAACTAGAGGTGAAAAGCCTCCAGATCACCTTTACTTCACACAGACACGCATAGAAAGCTCTCCCTCCATTTGGCAAATCTGACCAAAAACTGGTCCGATGAAGCGGATGCTAAGCTACATGTTTTGCTAGCACAGATTGGAATATGTTCTGGGATTCATCCGATGGCATTGAGGAGTTTACCACATTAATAAGTGCATCGACGACGTCTTCTCCACAGTGACCGTACGTACATTTCCCAACCAGAAGCCATGGATTACAGGCAACAACATCTGCACTGAGCTAAAGGCAAGAGCTGCCGCTTTCAAGGAGCGGGACACTAATCCGGACGCTTAAAAGAAATCCTGCTACAACCTCCGATGAACCAAACAACGCACAGTGTCAATACAGGACAAATAAAGAATACTACCTACACCGGCTCTGATGCTCATCGGATGTGGCACGGCTTGTAAACTATTACGGACTACAAAAGGATACCCAGCCGCGAGTTGTCCAGTGGCACGAGCCTACCAGACGAGATAAATAAATGATATGTTCGCCACAATGCTAGCAACACTGAACCGTGCTCTTCCGGACGACTGTGTGATCACGCTCTCCGTAGCCGATGTGAGTAAAATCTTATAAATATGTTAACATCCTGGGGGCTAGACAAAATACCAGGATGCATACTCAGAACACGCACTGATCAGCTGGCAAGTGTCTTCACTGACATTTCCAACCTCTCCCTGGCTGAGTCTGTGATACCAACATGTTTCAAGCAGACCACCATAGTCCCTGTGCCCAAGAACGCCAAGGTAACCTGACTAAATGACATTCGCCCCGTAGCACTCACGTCTGTAGCCATGAAATGCTGGTCATGGCTCACATCAACACCATCATCCCAGACACCCTGGACCCACTTTAATTTGCATACCACCCCAACGGATCCACATATGACGCAATATCTAGTGCTCTCCAAACGTCCCTTTCCCACCTGGGCAAAAGGAAAACCTACATGAGAGTGCTGTTCATTTGACTACAGCTCGGCGTTCACCACCAGTGCCCTCATCACTAAGCTAAGGATCCTGGGATTACCTGGATCCTGGACGGGGAGCGCCAAGGTTGTGATGGTAGGCAACAACACATCCGCCACGCTGACCCTCAACATGGAAGCCCATCGGGGGTGAATATTCAATCCCCTCCTGTACTCCCTGTTCTCACACAACTGCATAGCCGCGCACGACTCCGGGCCCGATCACCGACGACGATGAGACAACATATAGGGAGGTGGTGCCAGGAAAACAACCTCTCCCTCAATGTCAGCAAGACAAAGGAGCCGATTGTGGACAACAGGAAACAGAGTGGAGCGGGTAGAGAGGAAGGCCCTAAAAAGAGCAAGGCCCTAAAAAGAGCAAGGCCCTAAAAAGAGTCAAGGACTCCAGCTACCAAATCAGACAGTTCTCTCTGCTACCACAAGGCAAATTGGTACCGATGCACCAAGTCTGGAACCAACAGGACCCTGAACAGCTTCTACCCCCAAGCCAGTATTCTGTTGCCTAGTTACTTTACCCCTACCTACAGTACACTGCTGTTACTATCTATTATATATCCTTTACCCCTACTTACAATATACTGCTGTTACTGTCTATTATCTATCCTGTTGTCTAGTCACCTTACCCCTACCTACAGTATACTGCTGTTACTGTCTATTATCTATCCTGTTGCCTAGTCACTTCACCAGCAAAGAAATCAGCAAAGACCTCAGAAAAATTGTAGACTTCCACAAGTCTGGTTCATCCTTGGGAGCAATTTCCAAACACCTGAAGGTACCACGTTCATCTGTACAAACAATAGTACGCAAGTATAAAACACCATGGGACCACGCAGCCGTCATACCGCTCAGGAAGGAGACGCGTTCTGTGTCCTAGAGATGAACGTACTTTGGTGCGAAAAATGCAAATCAATCCCAGAACAACAGCAAAAGACCTTGTGAAGATGCTGGAGGAAACAGGTACAAAAGTATCGATATCCACAGTAAAAACGAGTCCTATATCGACATAACCTGAAAGGCCGCTCAGCAAGGAAGAAGCCACTGCTCCAAAACCACCATGAAAAAAGCCAGACTTCGGTTTGTAACAGGACATGGGGACAAAGATTGTACTTTTTGGAGAAATGTCCTCTGGTCTGATGAAACAAAAATAGAACTCGTTATGTTTGGAGGAATAAGGGGGAGGCTTGCAGGCCGAAGAACACCAACAAAGTCCAGGTATTGGAGTGGCCATCACAAAGCCCTGACCTTAAAATTTGCGAGCAAAACTGAAAAAGCATGTGAGCTAGGAGGCCTACAAACCTGACTCAGTTACACCAGCTCTGTCATGAGGAATGGGCCAAAATTCACCCAACTTATTGTGGGAAGTTTGTGGAAGGCTCCCCAAAACGTTTGACCCAAGTTAAACCATTTACAGGCAATGCTACCAAATACTAATTGAGTGTATGTAAACTTCTGACCCACTGGGAATGTGATGAAAGAAATAAAAGCCTAAATAAATCTCTACTATTATTCTGACATTTAACATTCCTAAAATTAAGTGGTGATCCTAACTGACCTAAAACAGGGACATTTTTACTATGATTAATTGTCAGGAATTGTGAAAAACTTGAGTTTTAATGACTCCAACCTATGTGTATGTAAACTTCCGACTTCAACTGTGTGTGTGTGTGTGTGTGTATATTCAGTGTTATTTTTCTATTATTTCTCTGGTTAGGCCCGTAAGTAAGTTTGTCTAAACCGGTTGTTTAAGAAGCATGTGACTAATACCATTTGATTTCCACTTCACATGAAGCCTCTGACGGTAGTGCTGCTTTGATTGACCCACAATAACAAGCTACACAGGAGAAAAGTGTGTAGGCTACCAGTGTTTTGTTTTTTTAATGGGGCGCACCCATAATAACTGCCAAATCTGTTGATTCATTAACATTTCTAATGTCATGGTACTTGTATGTACACATCTCACAGATAATTACATTTTAGACAAAGCCCTTGAATTAAAATAAGCATTTTTATTATTTGTCCAAAATTAATACTCTCGCCAGTAACTGAATACTAACGTTCGTTTGGATACCGGAATAACGGTAACCCACCCCTGCTCTCCATTCAGCCTACTGAGTCCCACACACCTGCAGTGCCAAAGCCACCCAACGTAGCTCCGAGTGAAGAGTTGCTCTGACCAAACCCCAGAGAGGCGGAGCCGGGGCCCGGCTGTGCGGAGCCTGTAGAGAAAACAACCAATCACCTTTGTTAATCTACTTCTGTCACCGAGTTTATATGCTAAACAAAATAATATTTGAACACATCTTGGTCACGTTCCAGGCCGACTACATTGCAGACACCTGCCAGATCTCACAAAGCCAAGGCAGATTGTTGACCTATGAACTACCACATGATATAGGAATCCGATGCACGACTGGCCAATCCATGACGCGGCATGCAACGTCTCCAATGTAGTCGGCCTGGAAACAACCTCTGCCAATTCACCCGTTTAGTTTTTCACTCACAGTACGTCAATTGGCTACCTTGAGAGAAGAGGGAGGAGCTCTGGGATGAGTTGCTAAGAGAGGATCCATAAAAGGAGTTTCCTGACATAGCCCCTCCTCCCTGCTGCTGAGGCTGCTGTGATTGCATGGCTCGGAACGGACCATTGGCCCCGCCTCCCATACCACCGTTAGTCCCGCCACCTGCAGCTGCTGCCGCCACTGGAGAGAGGGAAGGAGAGAGGGTAGGAGAGAGGGTAGGAGAGAGGGTAGGAGAGAGGGTAGGAGAGAGGGTAGGAGAGAGGGAAGGAGAGAGGGAAGGAGAGAGGGAAGGAGAGAGCAGAGAGAAATAAATTGTCATAAGTGAGAGTTTGGTGGGCTGATACAAGTGATGAGAGATACTATATTAGAGTGACTGAGTGACAGAGATACTATATTAGAGTGACTGAGTGACAGAGATACTGTATTAGGGTGACTGAGTGACAGAGATACTGTATTAGAGTGACTGAGTGACAGAGATACTATATTAGAGTGACTGAGTGACAGAGATACTGTATTAGGGTGACTGAGTGACAGAGATACTGTATTAGAGTGACAGAGATACTGTATTAGGGTGACTGAGTGACAGAGATATTGTATTAGAGTGACTGAGTGACAGAGATACTGTATTAGGGTGACAGAGATACCGTATTAGGGTGACTGAGTGACAGAGATACCGTATTAGGGTGACTGAGTGACAGAGATACTGTATTAGGGTGACAGAGATACCATATTAGGGTGACTGAGTGACAGAGATACTGTATTAGGGTGACAGAGATACCATATTAGGGTGACTGAGATACCGTATTAGAGTGACTGAGTGACAGAGATACTGTATTAGGGTGACTGAGTGACAGAGATACTGTATTAGGGTGACTGAGTGACAGAGATACTATATTAGAGTGACTGAGTGACAGAGATACTGTATTAGGGTGACTGAGTGACAGAGATACTGTATTAGAGTGACAGAGATACTGTATTAGGGTGACTGAGTGACAGAGATATTGTATTAGAGTGACTGAGTGACAGAGATACTGTATTAGGGTGACAGAGATACTGTATTAGGGTGACAGAGATACCGTATTAGGGTGACTGAGTGACAGAGATACCGTATTAGGGTGACTGAGTGACAGAGATACTGTATTAGGGTGACAGAGATACCATATTAGGGTGACTGAGTGACAGAGATACTGTATTAGGGTGACAGAGATACCATATTAGGGTGACTGAGATACCGTATTAGAGTGACTGAGTGACAGAGATACTGTATTAGGGTGACAGAGATACCATATTAGGGTGACTGAGATACCGTATTAGAGTGACTGAGTGACAGAGATACTGTATAAGAGTGACTGAGTGACAGAGATACTGTATTAGGGTGACAGAGATACAATATTAGGGTGACAGAGATACAATATTAGGGTGACAGAGATACCATATTAGGGTGACAGAGATACCATATTAGGGTGACTGAGTGACAGAGATACCGTATTAGGGTGACATAGATACCGTATTAGGGTGACAGAGATACCGTATTAGGGTGACAGAGATACCGTATTAGGGTGACAGAGATACCGTATTAGGGTGACTGAGTGACAGAGATACTGTATTAGGGTGACAGAGATACCATATTAGGGTGACTGAGTGACAGAGATACTGTATTAGGGTGACAGAGATACCGTATTAGGGTGACAGAGATACCGTATTAGAGTGACTGAGTGACAGAGATACCGTATTAGAGTGACTGAGTGACAGAGATACCGTATTAGGGTGACTGAGTGACAGAGATACTGTATTAGGGTGACAGAGATACCGTATTAGGGTGACAGAGATACCGTATTAGGGTGACAGAGATACCGTATTAGGGTGACTGAGTGACAGAGATACTGTATTAGGGTGACAGAGATACCATATTAGGGTGACTGAGTGACAGAGATACCGTATTAGGGTGACAGAGATACCGTATTAGGGTGACAGAGATACCGTATTAGGGTGACAGAGATACCGTATTAGGGTGACTGAGTGACAGAGATACTGTATTAGGGTGACAGAGATACCATATTAGGGTGACTGAGTGACAGAGATACTGTATTAGGGTGACAGAGATACCGTATTAGGGTGACAGAGATACCGTATTAGAGTGACTGAGTGACAGAGATACCGTATTAGAGTGACTGAGTGACAGAGATACCGTATTAGGGTGACTGAGTGACAGAGATACTGTATTAGGGTGACAGAGATACCGTATCAGGGTGACAGAGATACCGTATTAGGGTGACAGAGATACCGTATTAGGGTGACTGAGTGACAGAGATACTGTATTAGGGTGACAGATATACCGTATTAGGGTGACTGAGTGACAGAGATACTGTATTAGGGTGACAGAGATACCGTATTAGGGTGACAGAGATACCGTATTAGGGTGACAGAGACAGAGATACCGTATTAGGGTGACAGAGATACCGTATTAGGGTGACTGAGTGACAGAGATACTGTATTAGGGTGACAGAGATACCGTATTAGGGTGACTGAGTGACAGAGATACTGTATTAGGGTGACAGATATACCGTATTAGGGTGACTGAGTGACAGAGATACTGTATTAGGGTGACTGAGTGACAGAGATACTGTATTAGGGTGACAGAGATACCGTATTAGGGTGACAGAGATACCGTATTAGAGTGACTGAGTGACAGAGATACTGTATTAGGGTGACTGAGATACCGTATTAGGGTGACAGAGATACCGTATTAGGGTGACAGAGATAGTGACTGAGTGACAGAGATACTGTATTAGGGTGACAGAGATATCGTATTAGAGTGACTGAGTGACAGAGATACTGTATTAGGGTGACAGTGACAGAGATACTGTATTAGGGTGACTGAGATACCGTATTAGAGTGACAGAGATACTGTATTAGGGTGACTGAGATACCGTATTAGAGTGACTGAGTGACAGAGATACTGTATTAGGGTGACAGAGATAGTGACTGAGTGACAGAGATACTGTATTAGGGTGACTGAGTGACAGAGATACTGTATTAGGGTGACTGAGTGACAGAGATACTGTATTAGGGTGACAGAGATACTGTATTAGAGTGACAGAGATACCGTATTAGGGTGACAGAGATACCGTATTAGGGTGACTGAGTGACAGAGATACCGTATTAGGGTGACTGAGTGACAGAGATACTGTATTAGGGTGACAGAGATACCATATTAGGGTGACTGAGTGACAGAGATACTGTATTAGGGTGACAGAGATACCATATTAGGGTGACTGAGATACCGTATTAGAGTGACTGAGTGACAGAGATACTGTATTAGGGTGACAGAGATACCATATTAGGGTGACTGAGATACCGTATTAGAGTGACTGAGTGACAGAGATACTGTATTAGGGTGACAGAGATACCATATTAGGGTGACTGAGATACCGTATTAGAGTGACAGAGATACTGTATAAGAGTGACTGAGTGACAGAGATACTGTATTAGGGTGACAGAGATACAATATTAGGGTGACAGAGATACCATATTAGGGTGACAGAGATACCATATTAGGGTGACTGAGTGACAGAGATACCGTATTAGGGTGACAGAGATACCATATTAGGGTGACAGAGATACCGTATTAGGGTGACAGAGATACCGTATTAGGGTGACAGAGATACTGTATTAGGGTGACAGAGATACCATATTAGGGTGACTGAGTGACAGAGATACTGTATTAGGGTGACAGAGATACCGTATTAGGGTGACAGAGATACCGTATTAGAGTGACTGAGTGACAGAGATACCGTATTAGAGTGACTGAGTGACAGAGATACTGTATTAGGGTGACTGAGTGACAGAGATACTGTATTAGGGTGACTGAGATACCGTATTAGAGTGACTGAGTGACAGAGATACTGTATTAGGGTGACTGAGTAACAGAGATACTGTATTAGGGTGACAGAGATAGTGACTGAGTGACAGAGATACTGTATTAGGGTGACTGAGTGACAGAGATACTGTATTAGGGTGACTGAGTGACAGAGATACTGTATTAGGGTGACAGAGATACTGTATTAGGGTGACAGAGATACCGTATTAGGGTGACTGAGTGACAGAGATACCGTATTAGGGTGACAGAGATACCGTATTAGGGTGACTGAGTGACAGAGATACCGTATTAGGGTGACTGAGTGACAGAGATACTGTATTAGGGTGACAGAGATACCATATTAGGGTGACTGAGTGACAGAGATACTGTATTAGGGTGACAGAGATACCATATTAGGGTGACAGAGATACCATATTAGGGTGACAGAGATACCATATTAGGGTGACTGAGTGACAGAGATACCGTATTAGGGTGACAGAGATACCGTATTAGGGTGACAGAGATACCGTATTAGGGTGACAGAGATACCGTATTAGGGTGACAGAGATACCGTATTAGGGTGACAGAGATACCGTATTAGGGTGACAGAGTGACAGAGATACCGTATTAGAGTGACTGAGTGACAGAGATACTGTATTAGGGTGACAGAGATACCATATTAGGGTGACTGAGTGACAGAGATACTGTATTAGGGTGACAGAGATACCGTATTAGGGTGACAGAGATACCGTATTAGAGTGACTGAGTGACAGAGATACCGTATTAGGGTGACTGAGTGACAGAGATACCGTATTAGAGTGACAGAGATACTGTATTAGGGTGACAGAGATACCGTATTAGGGTGACAGAGACAGAGATACCGTATTAGGGTGACAGAGATACCGTATTAGGGTGACTGAGTGACAGAGATACTGTATTAGGGTGACAGAGATACCGTATTAGGGTGACAGAGATACCGTATTAGGGTGACTGAGTGACAGAGATACTGTATTAGGGTGACAGATATACCGTATTAGGGTGACTGAGTGACAGAGATACTGTATTAGGGTGACAGAGATACCGTATTAGAGTGACTGAGTGACAGAGATACCGTATTAGGGTGACTGAGTGACAGAGATACTGTATTAGGGTGACAGAGATACCGTATTAGGGTGACAGAGATACCGTATTAGGGTGACAGAGATACCGTATTAGAGTGACTGAGTGACAGAGATACTGTATTAGGGTGACTGAGATACCGTATTAGGGTGACTGAGTGACAGAGATACTGTATTAGGGTGACAGAGATATCATATTAGAGTGACTGAGTGACAGAGATACTGTATTAGGGTGACTGAGTGACAGAGATACTGTATTAGGGTGACTGAGATACCGTATTAGAGTGACTGAGTGACAGAGATACTGTATTAGGGTGACTGAGATACCGTATTAGAGTGACTGAGTGACAGAGATACTGTATTAGGGTGACTGAGTAACAGAGATACTGTATTAGGGTGACAGAGATAGTGACTGAGTGACAGAGATACTGTATTAGGGTGACTGAGTGACAGAGATACTGTATTAGGGTGACTGAGTGACAGAGATACTGTATTAGGGTGACAGAGATAGTGACTGAGTGACAGAGATACTGTATTAGGGTGACTGAGTGACAGAGATACTGTATTAGGGTGACTGAGTGACAGAGATACTGTATTAGGGTGACAGAGATACTGTATTAGAGTGACTGAGTGACAGAGATACTGTATTAGGGTGACAGAGTGACAGAGATACTGTATTAGGGTGACTGAGTGACAGAGATACTGTATTAGGGTGACAGAGTGACAGAGATACTGTATTAGGGTGACAGAGTGACAGAGATACTGTATTAGGGTGACAGAGTGACAGAGATACTGTATTAGGGTGACTGAGTGACAGAGATACTGTATTAGGGTGACAGAGTGACAGAGATACTGTATTAGGGTGACAGAGTGACAGAGATACTGTATTAGGGTGACAGAGTGACAGAGATACTGTATTAGGGTGACAGAGTGACAGAGATACTGTATTAGGGTGACAGAGTGACAGAGATACTGTATTAGGGTGACAGAGATAGTGACTGAGTGACAGAGATACTGTATTAGGGTGACTGAGTGACAGAGATACTGTATTAGGGTGACAGAGATAGTGACTGAGTGACAGAGATACTGTATTAGGGTGACTGAGTGACAGAGATACTGTATTAGGGTGACAGAGATACCGTATTAGGGTGACTGAGTGACAGAGATACCGTATTAGGGTGACTGAGTGACAGAGATACTGTATTAGGGTGACTGAGTGACAGAGATACTGTATTAGGGTGACAGAGTGACAGAGATACTGTATTAGGGTGACAGAGTGACAGAGATACTGTATTAGGGTGACTGAGTGACAGAGATACTGTATTAGGGTGACAGAGTGACAGAGATACTGTATTAGGGTGACAGAGTGACAGAGATACTGTATTAGGGTGACAGAGTGACAGAGATACTGTATTAGGGTGACTGAGTGACAGAGATACTGTATTAGGGTGACAGAGTGACAGAGATACTGTATTAGGGTGACTGAGTGACAGAGATACTGTATTAGGGTGACTGAGTGACAGAGATACTGTATTAGGGTGACTGAGTGACAGAGATACTGTATTAGGGTGACAGAGATACTGTATTAGGGTGACAGAGTGACAGATATATTGTATTAGGGTGACAGAGATACTGTATTAGGGTGACAGAGTGACAGAGATACTGTATTAGGGTGACAGAGTGACAGAGATACTGTATTAGGGTGACAGAGTGACAGAGATACTGTATTAGGGTGACTGAGATACCGTATTAGAGTGACTGAGTGACAGAGATACTGTATTAGGGTGACAGAGATACCATATTAGGGTGACTGAGATACCGTATTAGAGTGACTGAGTGACAGAGATACCGTATTAGGGTGACAGAGATACCGTATTAGGGTGACTGAGTGACAGAGATACCGTATTAGGGTGACTGAGTGACAGAGATACTGTATTAGGGTGACAGAGATACCATATTAGGGTGACTGAGTGACAGAGATACTGTATTAGGGTGACAGAGATACCATATTAGGGTGACTGAGATACCGTATTAGAGTGACTGAGTGACAGAGATACTGTATTAGGGTGACAGAGATACCATATTAGGGTGACTGAGATACCGTATTAGAGTGACTGAGTGACAGAGATACTGTATTAGGGTGACAGAGATACCATATTAGGGTGACTGAGATACCGTATTAGAGTGACAGAGATACTGTATAAGAGTGACTGAGTGACAGAGATACTGTATTAGGGTGACAGAGATACAATATTAGGGTGACAGAGATACCATATTAGGGTGACAGAGATACCATATTAGGGTGACTGAGTGACAGAGATACCGTATTAGGGTGACAGAGATACCATATTAGGGTGACAGAGATACCGTATTAGGGTGACAGAGATACCGTATTAGGGTGACAGAGATACCGTATTAGGGTGACTGAGTGACAGAGATACTGTATTAGGGTGACAGAGATACCATATTAGGGTGACTGAGTGACAGAGATACTGTATTAGGGTGACAGAGATACCGTATTAGGGTGACAGAGATACCGTATTAGAGTGACTGAGTGACAGAGATACCGTATTAGGGTGACTGAGTGACAGAGATACCGTATTAGAGTGACAGAGATACTGTATTAGGGTGACAGAGATACCGTATTAGGGTGACAGAGACAGAGATACCGTATTAGGGTGACAGAGATACCGTATTAGGGTGACTGAGTGACAGAGATACTGTATTAGGGTGACAGAGATACCATATTAGGGTGACTGAGTGACAGAGATACTGTATTAGGGTGACAGAGATACCATATTAGGGTGACTGAGATACCGTATTAGAGTGACTGAGTGACAGAGATACTGTATTAGGGTGACAGAGATACCATATTAGGGTGACAGAGATACCATATTAGGGTGACAGAGATACCATATTAGGGTGACTGAGTGACAGAGATACCGTATTAGGGTGACAGAGATACCGTATTAGGGTGACAGAGATACCGTATTAGGGTGACAGAGATACCGTATTAGGGTGACAGAGATACCGTATTAGGGTGACAGAGATACCGTATTAGGGTGACAGAGTGACAGAGATACCGTATTAGAGTGACTGAGTGACAGAGATACTGTATTAGGGTGACAGAGATACCGTATTAGGGTGACAGAGATACCGTATTAGAGTGACTGAGTGACAGAGATACCGTATTAGGGTGACTGAGTGACAGAGATACCGTATTAGAGTGACAGAGATACTGTATTTGGGTGACAGAGACATTTACATTTACATTTAAGTCATTTAGCAGACGCTCTTATCCAGAGCGACTTACAAATTGGACACAGAGATACCGTATTAGGGTGACAGAGACAGAGATACCGTATTAGGGTGACAGAGATACCGTATTAGGGTGACTGAGTGACAGAGATACTGTATTAGGGTGACAGAGATACCGTATTAGGGTGACAGAGATACCGTATTAGGGTGACAGAGATACCGTATTAGAGTGACTGAGTGACAGAGATACTGTATTAGGGTGACTGAGTAACAGAGATACTGTATTAGGGTGACAGAGATAGTGACTGAGTGACAGAGATACTGTATTAGGGTGACTGAGTGACAGAGATACTGTATTAGGGTGACTGAGTGACAGAGATACTGTATTAGGGTGACAGAGATAGTGACTGAGTGACAGAGATACTGTATTAGGGTGACTGAGTGACAGAGATACTGTATTAGGGTGACTGAGTGACAGAGATACTGTATTAGTGACAGAGATACAGTATTAGAGTGACTGAGTGACAGAGATACTGTATTAGGGTGACAGAGATAGTGACTGAGTGACAGAGATACTGTATTAGGGTGACTGAGTGACAGAGATACTGTATTAGTGACTGAGTGACAGAGATACTGTATTAGGGTGACAGAGATAGTGACTGAGTGACAGAGATACTGTATTAGGGTGACTGAGTGACAGAGATACTGTATTAGGGTGACTGAGTGACAGAGATACTGTATTAGGGTGACAGAGATACTGTATTAGAGTGACTGAGTGACAGAGATACTGTATTAGGGTGACAGAGATAGTGACTGAGTGACAGAGATACTGTATTAGGGTGACTGAGTGACAGAGATACTGTATTAGGGTGACAGAGATACCGTATTAGGGTGACTGAGTGACAGAGATACCGTATTAGGGTGACTGAGTGACAGAGATACTGTGACTGAGTGACAGGGTGACAGAGTGACAGAGATACTGTATTAGGGTGACAGAGTGACAGAGATACTGTATTAGTGACAGAGTGACAGAGATACTGTATTAGGGTGACAGAGTGACAGAGATACTGTATTAGGTGACAGAGTGACAGAGATACTGTATTAGGGTGACTGAGTGACAGAGATACTGTATTAGGGTGACTGAGTGACAGAGATACTGTATTAGGGTGACAGAGTGACAGAGATACTGTATTAGGGTGACAGAGTGACAGAGATACTGTATTAGGGTGACAGAGTGACAGAGATACTGTATTAGGGTGACAGAGTGACAGATACTGTATTAGGGTGATACTGTATTAGAGTGACTGAGTGACAGATACTGTATTAGGGTGACAGAGATAGTGACTGAGTGACAGAGATACTGTATTAGGGTGACTGAGTGACAGAGATACTGTATTAGGGTGACAGAGATACCGTATTAGGGTGACTGAGTGACAGAGATACCGTATTAGGGGTGACTGAGTGACAGAGATACTGTATTAGGGTGACTGAGTGACAGAGATACTGTATTAGGGTGACAGAGTGACAGAGATACTGTATTAGGGTGACTGAGTGACAGAGATACTGTATTAGGGTGACAGAGTGACAGAGATACTGTATTAGGGTGACAGAGTGACAGAGATACTGTATTAGGGGTGACTGAGTGACAGAGATACTGTATTAGGGTGACAGAGTGACAGAGATACTGTATTAGGGTGACAGAGTGACAGAGATACTGTATTAGGGTGACAGAGTGACAGAGATACTGTATTAGGGTGACAGAGTGACAGAGATACTGTATTAGGGTGACAGAGTGACAGAGATACTGTATTAGGGTGACAGAGATAGTGACTGAGTGACAGAGATACTGTATTAGGGGTGACTGAGTGACAGAGATACTGTATTAGGGTGACAGAGATAGTGACTGAGTGACAGAGATACTGTATTAGGGTGACTGAGTGACAGAGATACTGTATTAGGGTGACAGAGATACCGTATTAGGGTGACTGAGTGACAGAGATACCGTATTAGGGTGACTGAGTGACAGAGATACTGTATTAGGGTGACTGAGTGACAGAGATACTGTATTAGGGTGACAGAGTGACAGAGATACTGTATTAGGGTGACAGAGTGACAGAGATACTGTATTAGGGTGACTGAGTGACAGAGATACTGTATTAGGGTGACAGAGTGACAGAGATACTGTATTAGGGTGACAGAGTGACAGAGATACTGTATTAGGGTGACAGAGTGACAGAGATACTGTATTAGGGTGACTGAGTGACAGAGATACTGTATTAGGGTGACAGAGTGACAGAGATACTGTATTAGGGTGACTGAGTGACAGAGATACTGTATTAGGGTGACTGAGTGACAGAGATACTGTATTAGGGTGACTGAGTGACAGAGATACTGTATTAGGGTGACAGAGATACTGTATTAGGGTGACAGAGTGACAGATATATTGTATTAGGGTGACAGAGATACTGTATTAGGGTGACAGAGTGACAGAGATACTGTATTAGGGTGACAGAGTGACAGAGATACTGTATTAGGGTGACAGAGTGACAGAGATACTGTATTAGGGTGACTGAGATACCGTATTAGAGTGACTGAGTGACAGAGATACTGTATTAGGGTGACAGAGATACCATATTAGGGTGACTGAGATACTGTATTAGAGTGACTGAGTGACAGAGATACCGTATTAGTGACAGAGATACCGTATTAGGTGACTGAGTGACAGAGATACCGTATTAGGGTGACTGAGTGACAGAGATACTGTATTAGGGTGACAGAGATACCATATTAGGGTGACTGAGTGACAGAGATACTGTATTAGGGTGACAGAGATACCATATTAGGGTGACTGAGATACCGTATTAGAGTGACTGAGTGACAGAGATACTGTATTAGGGTGACAGAGATACCATATTAGGGTGACTGAGATACCGTATTAGAGTGACTGAGTGACAGAGATACTGTATTAGGGGTGACAGAGATACCATATTAGGGTGACTGAGATACCGTATTAGAGTGACAGAGATACTGTATAAGAGTGACTGAGTGACAGAGATACTGTATTAGGGTGACAGAGATACAATATTAGGGTGACAGAGATACCATATTAGGGTGACAGAGATACATATTAGGGTGACTGAGTGACAGAGATACCGTATTAGGGTGACAGAGATACCATATTAGGGTGACAGAGATACCGTATTAGGGTGACAGAGATACCGTATTAGGGGTGACAGATACCGTATTAGGGGTGACTGAGTGACAGAGAT
This sequence comes from Oncorhynchus nerka, assembly GCF_034236695.1. Lineage (NCBI taxonomy): Eukaryota > Metazoa > Chordata > Actinopteri > Salmoniformes > Salmonidae > Oncorhynchus > Oncorhynchus nerka. The sequence continues at coordinate 12,170,652 of NC_088402.1, forward strand.
ACTGTATTAGGGTGACAGAGATACCATATTAGGGTGACTGAGTGACAGAGATACTGTATTAGGGTGACAGAGATACCGTATTAAGGTGACAGAGATACCGTATTAGAGTGACTGAGTGACAGAGATACCGTGATTAGGGTGACTGAGTGACAGAGATACCGTATTAGAGTGACAGAGATACTGTATTAGGGTGACAGAGATACCGTATTAGGGTGACAGAGACAGAGATACCGTATTAGGGTGACAGAGATACCGTATTAGGGTGACTGAGTGACAGAGATACTGTATTAGGGTGACAGAGATACCATATTAGGGTGACTGAGTGACAGAGATACTGTATTAGGGTGACAGAGATACCATATTAGGGTGACTGAGATACCGTATTAGAGTGACTGAGTGACAGAGATACTGTATTAGGGTGACAGAGATACCATATTAGGGTGACAGAGATACCATATTAGGGTGACAGAGATACCATATTAGGGTGACAGAGATACCGTATTAGGGTGACAGAGATACCGTATTAGGGTGACAGAGATACCGTATTAGGGTGACAGAGATACCGTATTAGGGTGACAGAGATACCGTATTAGGGTGACAGAGATACCGTATTAGGGTGACAGAGTGACAGAGATACCGTATTAGAGTGACTGAGTGACAGAGATACTGTATTAGGGTGACAGAGATACCGTATTAGGGTGACAGAGATACCGTATTAGAGTGACTGAGTGACAGAGATACCGTATTAGGGTGACTGAGTGACAGAGATACCGTATTAGAGTGACAGAGATACTGTATTAGGGTGACAGAGATACCGTATTAGGGTGACAGAGACAGAGATACCGTATTAGGGTGACAGAGATACCGTATTAGGGTGACTGAGTGACAGAGATACTGTATTAGGGTGACAGAGATACCGTATTAGGGTGACAGAGATACCGTATTAGGGTGACAGAGATACCGTATTAGAGTGACTGAGTGACAGAGATACTGTATTAGGGTGACTGAGATACCGTATTAGGGTGACTGAGATACCGTATTAGGGTGACTGAGTGACAGAGATACTGTATTAGGGTGACAGAGATATCATATTAGAGTGACTGAGTGACAGAGATACTGTATTAGGGTGACTGAGTGACAGAGATACTGTATTAGGGTGACTGAGATACCGTATTAGAGTGACTGAGTGACAGAGATACTGTATTAGGGTGACTGAGATACCGTATTAGAGTGACTGAGTGACAGAGATACTGTATTAGGGTGACTGAGTGACAGAGATACTGTATTAGGGTGACAGAGATAGTGACTGAGTGACAGAGATACTGTATTAGGGTGACTGAGTGACAGAGATACTGTATTAGGGTGACTGAGTGACAGAGATACTGTATTAGGGTGACAGAGATACTGTATTAGAGTGACTGAGTGACAGAGATACTGTATTAGGGTGACAGAGATAGTGACTGAGTGACAGAGATACTGTATTAGGGTGACTGAGTGACAGAGATACTGTATTAGGGTGACAGAGATACCGTATTAGGGTGACTGAGTGACAGAGATACCGTATTAGGGTGACTGAGTGACAGAGATACTGTATTAGGGTGACTGAGTGACAGAGATACTGTATTAGGGTGACAGAGTGACAGAGATACTGTATTAGGGTGACTGAGTGACAGAGATACTGTATTAGGGTGACAGAGTGACAGAGATACTGTATTAGGGTGACAGAGTGACAGAGATACTGTATTAGGGTGACTGAGTGACAGAGATACTGTATTAGGGTGACAGAGTGACAGAGATACTGTATTAGGGTGACAGAGTGACAGAGATACTGTATTAGGGTGACAGAGATACTGTATTAGGGTGACAGAGATACTGTATTAGAGTGACTGAGTGACAGAGATACTGTATTAGGGTGACAGAGATAGTGACTGAGTGACAGAGATACTGTATTAGGGTGACTGAGTGACAGAGATACTGTATTAGGGTGACAGAGATACCGTATTAGGGTGACTGAGTGACAGAGATACCGTATTAGGGTGACTGAGTGACAGAGATACTGTATTAGGGTGACTGAGTGACAGAGATACTGTATTAGGGTGACAGAGTGACAGAGATACTGTATTAGGGTGACTGAGTGACAGAGATACTGTATTAGGGTGACTGAGTGACAGAGATACTGTATTAGGGTGACAGAGATAGTGACTGAGTGACAGAGATACTGTATTAGGGTGACTGAGTGACAGAGATACTGTATTAGGGTGACAGAGATACCGTATTAGGGTGACTGAGTGACAGAGATACCGTATTAGGGTGACTGAGTGACAGAGATACTGTATTAGGGTGACTGAGTGACAGAGATACTGTATTAGGGTGACAGAGTGACAGAGATACTGTATTAGGGTGACAGAGTGACAGAGATACTGTATTAGGGTGACTGAGTGACAGAGATACTGTATTAGGGTGACAGAGTGACAGAGATACTGTATTAGGGTGACAGAGTGACAGAGATACTGTATTAGGGTGACAGAGTGACAGAGATACTGTATTAGGGTGACAGAGTGACAGAGATACTGTATTAGGGTGACAGAGTGACAGAGATACTGTATTAGGGTGACTGAGTGACAGAGATACTGTATTAGGGTGACTGAGTGACAGAGATACTGTATTAGGGTGACTGAGTGACAGAGATACTGTATTAGGGTGACAGAGATACTGTATTAGGGTGACAGAGTGACAGAGATATTGTATTAGGGTGACAGAGATACTGTATTAGGGTGACAGAGTGACAGAGATACTGTATTAGGGTGACAGAGTGACAGAGATACTGTATTAGGGTGACAGAGTGACAGAGATACTGTATTAGGGTGACAGAGATACTGTATTAGGGTGACAGAGATACTGTATTAGGGTGACAGAGATACTGTATTAGGGTGACAGAGTGACAGAGATACTGTATTAGGGTGACAGAGTGACAGAGATACTGTATTAGGGTGACAGAGATACTGTATTTGGGTGACAGAGTGACAGAGATACTGTATTAGGGTGACAGAGTGACAGAGATACTGTATTAGGGTGACAGAGATACTGTATTAGGGTGACAGAGTGACAGAGATACTGTATTAGGGTGACAGAGATACTGTATTAGGGTGACTGAGTGACAGAGATACTGTATTAGGGTGACAGAGTGACAGAGATACTGTATTAGGGTGACAGAGATACTGTATTAGGGTGACAGAGTGATAGTGTAAATGAAGGAGTGTGTTACCTGCTTGTGCAGCGGAGGGAGAGATAATAACTGAGCCTGCGGGGGTCATGAGGCGTACGGGTCCGCCCCTAGATCCGGTGTTGACCACTAGCGCCCCCGTCTGGTCATAGTAAGCAGCTGGAGCCAGCATGGGATAGCCTGCAGAGAGGAACTCATGGGTTAATCTGTCTGTGTGTGTGCGCGCGTGTGTCTTGCTCACCAGGCGGGGTGTGTGTGTGTGTGTGTGTTAGTAAATGTCTTGCTCACCAGGCGGGGTGTGTGTGTGTGTGTGTGTTAGTAAATGTCTTGCTCACCAGGCGAGGTGTGTGTGTGTGTGTGTTAGTAAATGTCTTGCTCACCAGGCGAGGTGTGTGTGTGTGTGTGTGTTAGTAAATGTCTTGCTCACCAGGTGGGGTGTGTGTGTGTGTGTGTGTTAGTAAATGTCTTGCTCACCAGGTGGGGTGTGTGTGTGTGTGTGTGTGTGTTAGTAAATGTCTTGCTCACCGGGCGGGGTGTGTGTGTGTGTTAGTAAATGTCTTGCTCACCAGGTGGGGTGTGTGTGTGTGTGTGTGTGTGTGTTAGTAAATGTCTTGCTCACCGGGCGGGGTGTGTGTGTGTGTTAGTAAATGTCTTGCTCACCAGGTGGGGTGTGTGTGTGTGTGTGTGTGTGTGTGTGTGTGTGTGTGTGTGTGTGTGTTAGTAAATGTCTTGCTCACCAGGCACGCCGGCAGCCAGCCCCTGTCCGAAGGCGAGAGCTGAGTTGACTGCTGCGGCGGCGATCAGCTGGTCGTTCTGCTGACCCTGTTGACCTTGGCTAGGGGTCAGGGGTCGCTGGTTACCACCCCCACGCATCACCTAGAGTTACATAAAGGTTAGCCAATAGGAGGGCAGAAGGGTCTGAGACTGAGCCAATGGGAAAGGCTGAGTAGCGGTGGAGGGCTGGTTTAACTCCACAAGGTGTTGTTCTTAGTAAAACGCCATGAACACACACTGACATTAGGAGGTGCATGAGGCCATAACTTCTCTGGGCTTGTGGTAAATCTCACAACCATAAAGCGCTTGAGCACTGAAGCAACAACAAAAAAGTCAGACAGTAGCTTTACCTAATGAGGAGCGGTCTAGCCAATAGGACGCCACTGACCTGTTGTTGGTTCTGTCCTTGAGCCTGTTGATTGGCTGAGTTGTTGGCGGCCGCAGCCTGTTGCTGGAACAGATTGGCTGGATACACTCCCCAGGGAGTCACCCCGTAGTACTGAGGAGGCATCACCGTTGGGCCTGAACACACACAATAAGTTAGTTGGTACAGGATGGAGGTTGCCAAGTCAAGACAGCAGGTTAGATTCCTGGGACCAGCCATGTAGAAAAATGGATGCATGCTGGACTGTCATCATATTCCCATAGTACAGGGGATATGAAATAACAAAATGGCAGGTGTGTGTGTGTCTTACCCAGTGTTGCAGCAGCTGCCAGTCCAGCAGCGTAGGGGTCGGTTCCAGACGGACCGGTACTGATGATGTAAGGGTTGGAAACAAACGCTTGAGCCAAACCTGAAAAGACACGTACATAAAGATCACAGAGAAACAGAGACTAGAGCTGCCCGACGGTCGTGGAATGTTTTTGGTTGACGGTAATTGGCCAGCCAGACATTTTCTCCTCCGCTCCTGTCTGCCTGTGCTGCCATTGAAAGACAAGGAGTGCGACAGCCATCCACATTCAAGTCAATGATGACATAATGGGTGTGACTGGTGGCCATTGTGAGTGTACCCATAGCAACAAAGCAGGAAGTAAAAATATGTGCAATGATTTGCCGATTCAGCTCAACTGTCAAAACATTTATTTTAATTGCATGAGCCACATCAGTTAACATCATTTGAACGAACATTCTACGTTACCATGGAAATTATGGCGTCACAATACCAGGCGGCAGCAATTTGTGAGTGTACAAATGACTGTATATTGACAAAGCCATTGATCACGTGACATCCATCATTCAGATGTGAAGACTCAATTAGGGCATTTGAAGCCCAGTGAGGTTAAGACGGCGTCTCATGGAGACTAAACTTGCACAGTTTGAGCTACTCCAGCTAGCTCACTGCTGCCGCCTCTCATTAGGTAACTGAAGTTGACAGCCAACCGGGGTACTGCAGGCTGCCATTAGCTACTAAATGATCTTATAATGTCTGTGTGCGAGGTAATACATTCAAGGACATGCATCTGGTGTAATGAAAGTAATTATTGGTGCCATGTTTGTCTACAAGTCCAGTCCAAATTCAACTGATTGGACATGATTTTCTTTTTTAAAGGCACACACCTGTCTATATAAAGGTCCCAAATCTGAAGTGTGGTCGTAATTTTTGGGTTTTACAAGAGTGCCGAGGGAAACTTAAATCAAAGATAATCACCCTGTCTACAGAACATTCAACAACAAAAAAACACAAGTGCATTAGCGCTGCTAATTTTATTTGTCGTTTGTTGGTTTTCAATATAAAACGTGGTGAAATTGTTTCCGTTTATCAGTACTTTAACATTTCAATAATACTGATAACCGTGATCATTTTGGTCACTAAAATCTCTAAACGTAACAAAATGTGTAAAGAGGGGTCTGAAATCTTTCCAAAAACATTGTATATGTTGTACTCCGTGTCTGATTTGACTCTCTGAGGGGAGACCACCCACAATTATTCAGCACTATTGTTCTAAATTTAATTAAGTCCTAACTGTTTAAACAGATAAGTATTTTATTTATTTATCTTCACCCATAACTATCGGTTACACGTTTATATGCTAATTGTGCCAGACATAAGATACACAGCTAGTCCAAGAACAACTTTTCATCGCTGAATAACATCACCCAAAAATGTCTTTCACCTGCAAAACAACTCACACAGACACTCTCTCTGTCTCTTACCAATGTGAGATTGCTGTGCTGCTGCCAAGGCATACTGCTGCTGTTGGGCTGCTAGAGCACTGGGTCTCTGGTACACCTATACACAGGTTATATTATACACACAGGTTATATTACACACACAGGTTATATCACACACACAGGTTATATCACACACACAGGTTATATCACACACACAGGTTATATTATACACACACAGGTTATATTACACACACAGGTTATATCACACACACACAGGTTATATCACACAAACACAGGTTATATCATACACACACACAGGTTATATCATACACACACACAGGTTATATTATACACACACAGGTTATATTATACACACACAGGTTATATTATACACACACAGGTTATATTACACACACAGGTTATATACACACACACACACACACAGGTTATATTACACACACACAGGTTATATTATACACACACAGGTTATATTACACACACACACACAGGTTACATTACACACACACAGGTTATATTATACACACACAGGTTATATTATACACACAGGTTATATTACACACACACACAGGTTATATTACACACACACAGGTTATATCACACACACACAGGTTATATCACACACACACAGGTTATATTACACACACACAGGTTATATCAGGTTACACACACACACAGGTTATATTACACACACACAGGTTATATTACACACAGGTTATATTACACACACACACACACACACAGGTTATATTACACACACACAGGTTATATTACACACACACAGGTTATATTACACACACACAGGTTATATTACACACACACACAGGTTATATTACACACACACACAGGTTATATTACACACACACAGGTTATATTACACACACACACACACACAGGTTATATTACACACACACAGGTTATATATACACACACAGGTTATATTACACACACACACAGGTTATATCAGGTTATATTATACACACACAGGTTATATACACACACACAGGTTATATATTACACACACAGGTTATATTCACACACACACAGGTTATATCATACACACACACAGGTTATATCATACACACACACAGGTTATATATTACACACACAGGTTATATTACACACACACACAGGTTATATTACACACACAGGTTATATTACACACACAGGTTATATTACACACACACACACAGGTTATATTACACACACAGGTTATATTACACACACACAGGTTATATCATACACACAGGTTATATTATACACACACAGGTTATATTCACACACACACAGGTTATATTACACACACAGGTTATATTACACACACACACAGGTTATATTACACACACACACAGGTTATATTACACACACAGGTTATATTATCACAGGTTATATCACACACAGGTTATATCACACACACAGGTTATAATACACACACAGGTTATATTACACACACACACAGGTTATATCAGGTTATATACACACACACAGGTTATATCACACACACACACAGGTTATATTACACACACACACATGTTATATTACACACACACACAGGTTTATATACACACACACAGGTTATATTACACACACAGGTTATATTCACACACACACACAGGTTATATTACACACACACACAGGTTATATTACACACACAGGTTATATCACACACACACACAGGTTATATCACACACACACAGGTTATATCACACACACACAGGTTATATACACACACACACACAGGTTATATTACACACACACACACACACACAGGTTATATTACACACACACAGGTTATATTACACACACACACAGGTTATATTACACACACAGGTTATATTATACACACACACAGGTTATATTATACACAGGTTATATTATACACATACACAGGTTATATTATACACAGGTTATATTATACACACACACAGGTTATATTACACACACACACAGGTTATATTACACACACACACAGGTTAAATTACACACACACACAGGTTATATTACACACACACACACACAGGTTATATTAAACACACACAGGTTGTATTATACACACAGGTTATATTACACACACACACACAGGTTATATTACGCACACACACAGGTTATATTACACACACACACAGGTTATATTACACACACACACAGGTTATATTAAACACACACAGGTTGTATTATACACACAGGTTATATTACACACAGGTTATATTATACACACACAGGTTATATTACACACAGGTTATATCATACACACAGGTTATATTACACACACAGGTTATATCATACACACAGGTTATATTACACACACACACAGGTTATATTACACACACACAGGTTACATTACACACAGGTTATATCATACACACAGGTTATATCATACACACACACACGTTATATCACACACACAGGTTATATCACACACACAGGTTATATCACACACACAGGTTATATTACACACACAGGTTATATCATACACACAGGTTATATTACACACACACACAGGTTATATTACACACACACACAGGTTATATTACACACACAGGTTATATTACACACACACAGGTTATATCATACACAGACAGGTTATATTACACACACACACAGGTTATATCACACACACAGGTTATATTACACACACACAGGTTATATTATACACATACACACACACAGGTTATATTACACACACAGGTTATATCACACACACACACAGGTTATACACACACAGGTTAAATACACACAGGTTATATTACACACACACACAGGTTATAGTAAACACACAGGTTATATTATACACACAGGTTATATTACACACACACAGGTTATATTACGCACACACACAGGTTATATTATATTAAACACACACAGGTTGTATTATACACACAGGTTATATTATACAGGTTATATTATACACACACAGGTTATATTACACACAGGTTATATTACACACAGGTTATATCATTATAGGTTATACACACACAGGTTATATTACACACACAGGTATCATACACAGGTTATATTATACACGGTTTATATTATATTATACACACACACAGGTTATATTACACACAGGTTATATCATACACACAGGTTATATTACACACACACACAGGTTATATTACACACACAGGTTACATACGTTACATTACACACACACAGGTTACACACACACAGGTTATAGGCCATACAACAGGTTATATCACACACACACACACAGGTTATATTACACACACAGACAGGTTATATATACACAGGTTATACACACACAGGTTATATGCACAGGTTATATTATACACACACAGGTTATATTACACACACACACAGGTTATATTACACACACACAGGTTACAGGTTATATTATACACACACAGGTTGTATTACACACACAGGTTAGGTCGCTACACACAGGTTATGTACATACACACAGGTTATATTACACACACACACAGGTTATATTACACACACAGGTTGTATTATACACACAGGTTACAGGTTACGGCAGGTTTATTTATACACACACAGGTTATATTACGGCAGGGTTATATCATACACACAGGTTATATTACACACACACACAGGTTATATGGCAGGGCCACACAGGTTATATTACACACACACAGGTTACATTACACACAGGTTATACAGGTTATAACACACACAGGTTATATCACACACACATATATACACACACACACAGGTTATATTACACACACAGGTTATGACGGCACACACAGGTTATATCACACACACAGGTTTAGGTTATCACACACACAGGTTATATTACACACACAGGTTAGGTTATATTATACACACAGGTTATCATCATACACACACACACGTTATATTACACACACACAGGTTATATACACACACAGGTTATATTACACACACAGGGTTATATTACACACAGGTTATATCACACACACAGGTTATATACACACACAGGTTATATACACACACAGGTTATATTACACACAGGTTATATTATACACACAGGTTATATTTACACACACAGGTTATATTACACACACAGGTTATATTAGGTTATATTATACACACAGGTTATATCATACACACAGGTTATATTATACACACACACAGGTTATATTACACACACACAGGTTATATTATACAGGTTATATCATACACACAGGTTATATCACACAGGTTATATTACACACACACAGGTTATATTACACACACACACACACAGGTTATATTATACACACACACAGGTTATATTACACACAGGTTATATTACACACACACAGGTTATATCACACACACACAGGTTATATCACACACACAGGTTATATCACACACACACACACACAGGTTATATTACACACACACACAGGTTATATTACACACAGGTTATATCACACACACACACAGGTTATATCACACACACAGGTTTATATCACACACACACAGGTTATATTATACACACAGGTTATATCACACACACACAGGTTATATTACACACACACACAGGTTATATTACACACACACAGGTTATATTACACACACAGGTTATATATTACACACACACACAGGTTATATTACACACACACACAGGTTATATTACACACACAGGTTATATATACACACACACACACAGGTTTATATTATACACACAGGTTATATTACACACACACAGGTTATATTATACACACACAGGTTATATTACACACACACACAGGTTATATTCACACACAGGTTATATTACACACACACACACAGGTTATATTACACACACAGGTTATATTACACACACAGGTTATATTACACACACACACAGGTTATATTACACACACACAGGTTATATTACACACACACACAGGTTATATTACACACACACACAGGTTATATATACACACACACAGGTTATATTACACACACAGGTTATATTATACACATCACACACAGGTTATATTATACACAGGTTATATCACACAGGTTATACACACAGGTTTATATATACACACACAGGTTATATTATTTATATCACACACACACACACAGGTTATATTCACACACACACAGGTTATATCACACACACACACAGGTTATATTACACACACACACAGGTTATATTACACACACACACAGGTTATATTACACACACACACAGGTTATATTACACACACAGGTTATATTACACACACACAGGTTATATCACACACACACACAGGTTATATTACACACACACACAGGTTATATTACACACACACACAGGTTATAGGTTTATTACACACACACAGGTTATATTACACACACACACACACACATATTATACACACACAGGTTATATTACACACACACAGGTTATATTATACACACAGGTTATATTATACACACAGGTTATATATACACACACACAGGTTATATTACACACACACAGGTTATATTACACACACACAGGTTATATTACACACACACACAGGTTAAATTACACACACACAGGTTATATTACACACACACACACACAGGTTATATTAAACACACACAGGTTGTATATACACACAGGTTATATTACACACACACACACAGGTTATATTACGCACACACACAGGTTATATTACACACACACACAGGTTATATTACACACACACAGGTTATATTAAACACACACAGGTTGTATTATACACACAGGTTATATTACACACACACACAGGTTATATTACACACAGGTTATATCATACACACAGGTTATATTACACACACAGGTTATATCATACACACAGGTTATATTACACACACACACAGGTTATATTACACACACACAGGTTACATTACACACAGGTTATATCATACACACAGGTTATATCATACACACACACACGTTATATCACACACACAGGTTATATCACACACACAGGTTATATCACACACACAGGTTATATCACACACACAGGTTATATTACACACACAGGTTATATCATACACACAGGTTATATTACACACACACACAGGTTATATTACACACACACACAGGTTATATTACACACACACAGGTTATATTACACACACACACAGGTTATATTACACACACAGGTTATATTACACACACAGGTTATATCATACACACAGGTTATATTACACACACACACAGGTTATATCACACACACACACAGGTTATATTATACACACACACAGGTTATATTATACACACACAGGTTATATTATACACACACAGGTTATATTACACACACACAGGTTATATTATACACAGGTTATATTATACACACACACAGGTTATATTACACACACACACAGGTTATATTACACACACACACAGGTTAAATTACACACACACACAGGTTATATTACACACACACACACACAGGTTATATTAAACACACACAGGTTGTATTATACACACAGGTTATATTACACACACACACAGGTTATATTACGCACACACACAGGTTATATTACACACACACACAGGTTATATTACACACACACAGGTTATATTAAACACACAGGTTGTATTATACACACAGGTATATTACACACAGGTTATTTATACACACAGGTTATATTACACAGGTTACACACACACAGGTTATATTACACACACACACACAGGTTATATTACACACACAGGTTATATTACACACACACACACATTACACACAGGTTATATATACACACACAGGTTATATCATACACACACGTTATATCACACACACAGGTTATATCACACACAGGTTATATCACACACACAGGTTATATTACACACACAGGTTATATTACACACAGGTTATATCACAGGTTATATCACACACACAGGTTATATCACACACACAGGTTATATCACACACACAGGTTATATCATACACACACAGGTTATATTACACACACAGTTATATTACACACACAGGTTAGGTTATTATACACACAGGTTATATCATACACACAGGTTATATTATACACACACACACGTTATATTACACACACACACAGGTTATATTACACACACACACTACACACAGGTTATATTCAGTTTATATTATACACACACAGGTTATATTACACACAGGTTATAATACACACACACACACAGGTTATATTACACACACACACAGGTTATATTACACACACACAGGTTATATTACACACACAGGTTACACACAGGTTATATTATACACACAGGTTATATCACACACAGGTTATATTACACACACACACATGTTATATTACACACACACAGGTTATATTACACACACACACAGGTTATATTACACACACAGGTTATATTACACACACACACACAGGTTATATTATACACACACACAGGTTATATTACACACACAGGTTATATCACACACACACACAGGTTATATTACACACACACACACAGGTTATATCACACACAGGTTATATCACACACACACACAGGTTATATCACACACACACAGGTTATATTACACACACACACAGGTTATATTACACACACACACACAGGTTATATTACACACACACAGGTTATATTACACACACACACAGGTTATATCACACACACACACAGGTTATATTATACACACACACAGGTTATATTATACACACACAGGTTATATTATACACATACACAGGTTATATTATACACAGGTTATATTATACACACACACAGGTTATATTACACACACAGGTACACACACACACAGGTTAAATTACACACACACACAGGTTATATTACACACACACACAGGTTATATTACACACACACAGGTTATATTATACACACACACACAGGTTATATTACGCACACACACAGGTTATATTACACACACACACAGGTTATATTACACACACACACACAGGTTATATTAAACACACACAGGTTGTATTATACACACAGGTTATATTACACACAGGTTATATTATACACACACAGGTTATATTACACACAGGTTATTATCATACACACAGGTTATATTATACACACAGGTTATATACACACAGGTTATATTACACACACAGGTTATATTACACACAGGTTACATTACACACAGGTTATATTCATACACACAGGTTATACACACAGGTTATATCATACACACAGGTTATATACACACACACAGGTTATATCACACACACAGGTTATATCACACACACAGGTTATATCACACACACAGGTTATATTACACACACAGGTTATATCATACACACAGGTTATATTACACACACACACAGGTTATATTACACACACACACAGGTTATATTACACACACAGGTTATATTACACACACAGGTTATATCATACACACAGGTTATATTACACACACACACAGGTTATATCACACACACACACAGGTTATATTACACACACACACAGGTTATATTATACACACACAGGTTATATTATACACATACACAGGTTATATTATACACAGGTTATATTATACACACACACAGGTTATATTACACACACACACAGGTTATATTACACACACACACAGGTTATATTACACACACACACACACAGGTTATATTAAACACACACAGGTTGTATTATACACACAGGTTATATTACACACACACACAGGTTATATTACGCACACACACAGGTTATATTACACACACACACAGGTTATATTACACACACACACAGGTTATATTAAACACACACAGGTTGTATTATACACACAGGTTATATTACACACAGGTTATATTATACACACACAGGTTATATTACACACAGGTTATATCATACACACAGGTTATATTACACACACAGGTTATATCATACACACAGGTTATATTACACACACACACAGGTTATATTACACACACACAGGTTACATTACACAGGTTATATCATACACACACGTTATATCACACACACAGGTTATATCACACACACAGGTTATATCACACACACAGGTTATATTACACACACAGGTTATATTACACACACAGGTTATATCACACACACAGGTTATATCACACACACAGGTTATATCACACACACAGGTTATATCATACACACACAGGTTATATTACACACACAGGTTATATTACACACACAGGTTAGGTTATATTATACACACAGGTTATATCATACACACAGGTTATATTATACACACACACACGTTATATTACACACACACACAGGTTATATTACACACACAGGTTATATTACACACAGGTTATATTACACACACACACACAGGTTATATTACACACACACACAGGTTATATCACACACACAGGTTATATCATACACACACAGGTTATATTACACACAGGTTAGGTTATATTATACACACAGGTTATACACACACAGGTTATATTACACACACAGGTTATATTACACACACAGGTTATATTACACACAGGTTATATTACACACACACACAGGTTATATTACACACACACACAGGTTATATTACACACACACACAGGTTATATTACACACACAGGTTATATTACACACACACACAGGTTATATTACACACACACACAGGTTATATTACACACACAGGTTATATTATACACACACACAGGTTATATCATACACACACACAGGTTATATCATAGGTTATACACACACAGGTTATTACACACACAGGTTATATTACACACAGGTTATATCACACACAGGTTATATCACACACACAGGTTATATCACACACACAGGTTATATCATACACACAGGTTATATCATACACACACAGGTTATATTACACACACAGGTTATATTACACACACAGGTTAGGTTATATTATACACACAGGTTATATCATACACACAGGTTATATTATACATTTACATTTACATTTAAGTCATTTAGCAGACGGTCTTATTACACATACAGGTTATTACACACACACACGTTATATTACACACACACACAGGTTATATTACACACACACACACAGGTTATATTACACACACACACAGGTTATATTACACACACACAGGTTATATTACACACACAGGTTATATTACACACAGGTTATATTACACACACAGGTTATATTACACACACACACAGGTTATATTACACACACACACAGGTTATATTACACACACACACAGGTTATATTACACACACACACAGGTTATATTACACACACACACAGGTTATATCATACACACAGGTTATATTACACACACAGGTTATATCATACACACAGGTTATATTATACACACAGGTTATATTACACACACACAGGTTATATTACACACACACAGGTTATATTACACACACACAGGTTATATTACACACACACACAGGTTATATTACACACACACACACAGGTTATATTACACACACACACACAGGTTATATTACACACACACACAGGTTATATTACACACACACACAGGTTATATTACACACACAGGTTATACACACACACACAGGTTATATTACACACAGGTTATATTATACACACACAGGTTATATTACACACAGGTTACACACAGGTTATATTATACACACACACAGGTTATATTATACACACACACAGGTTATATTACACACACAGGTTATATTATACACACACAGGTTATATTATACACACACAGGTTATATTATACACACACAGGTTATATTACACACACAGGTTATATTACACACACACACACAGGTTATATTACACACACAGGTTATATTATACACACACAGGTTATATTACACACACAGGTTATATTATACACACACAGGTTATATTATACACACACAGGTTATATTATACACACACACAGGTTATATTACACACACAGGTTATATTATACACACACAGGTTATATTACACACACACACAGGTTATATTACACACACAGGTTATATTACACACACAGGTTATATTACACACACAGGTTATATTATACACACACAGGTTATATTACACACACAGGTTATATTATACACACACAGGTTTTCATACACACACAGGTTATATTATACACACACAGGTTATATTACACACACACAGGTTATATTACACACACAGGTTATATTACACACACACGTTATATTACACACACACAGGTTATATTACACACACAGGTTATATTATACACACAGGTTATATTATACACACACAGGTTATATTATACACACACAGGTTATATTACACACAGGTTATATTACACACACACAGGTTATATTATACACACAGGTTATATTATACACACACAGGTTATATTACACACACAGGTTATATTATACACACAGGTTATATTACACACACACACAGGTTATATTACACACACAGGTTATATTACACACACAGGTTATATTACACACACAGGTTATATTACACACACAGGTTATATTACACACACACACAGGTTATATTACACACACACAGGTTACACACACAGGTTATATTATACACACACACACAGGTTATATTATACACACACAGGTTATATTATACACACACAAGTTATATTATACACACACAGGTTACACACACAGGTTATATTATACACACACAGGTTATATTACACACACAGGTTATATTACACACACAGGTTATATTATACACACACAGGTTATATTACACACACACACACAGGTTATATTACACACACACAGGTTACACACACAGGTTATATTATACACACACACACAGGTTATATTATACACACACAGGTTATATTATACACACACAAGTTATATTATACACACACAGGTTACACACACAGGTTATATTACACACACAGGTTATATTACACACACAGGTTATATTATACACACACAGGTTATATTACACACACACACACACAGGTTATATTATACACACACAGGTTATATTATACACACACAAGTTATATTATACACACACAGGTTACACACACAGGTTATATTATACACACACAGGTTATATTACACACACAGGTTATATTACACACACAGGTTATATTATACACACACAAGTTATATTATACACACACAGGTTATATTACACACACACAGGTTACACACACAGGTTATATTACACACACAGGTTATATTACACACACACACAGGTTATATTACACACACACAGGTTACACACACAGGTTATATTATACACACAGGTTATATTACACACACACACAGGTTATATTACACACACACACAGGTTATATTACACACACACACAGGTTATATTATACACACACAGGTTATATTATACACACTGGTTATATTACACACAGGTTATATTACACACACACACAGGTTATATTACACACACACAGGTTATATTATACACACAGGTTATATTACACACAGGTTATATTACACACACAGGTTAGGTTATATTACACACACAGGTTATATTATACACACACAGGTTATATTACACACACAGGTTATATTATACACACACAGGTTATATTACACACACACAGGTTAAATTAAACACACACACAGGTTATATTATACACACAGGTTATATTACACACACACACAGGTTGTATTATACACACACAGGTTGTATTATACACACACAGGTTAAATTAAACACACACACAGGTTATATTATACACACAGGTTATATTACACACAGGTTATATTACACACACAGGTTAGGTTATATTACACACACAGGTTATATTATACACACACAGGTTATATTATACACACACAGGTTATATTACACACAGGTTATATTACACACACAGGTTAGGTTATATTACACACACACACACAGGTTAAACACACACACAGGTTATATTATACACACACACACAGGTTATATTACACACACACACACAGGTTATATTATACACACACAGGTTATATTATACACACACAGGTTATATTACACACAGGTTATATTACACACAGGTTATATTACACACAGGTTATATTACACACACAGGTTAGGTTATATTACACACACAGGTTATATTATACACACACAGGTTATATTACACACAGGTTATATTACACACACAGGTTAGGTTATATTACACACACAGGTTATATTATACACACACAGGTTATATTACACACACACACAGGTTATATTACACACACAGGTTATATTATACACACACAGGTTAAATTAAACACACACACAGGTTATATTACACACGCACACAGGTTGTATTATACACACAGGTTATATTACACACACAGGTTATATTACACACACAGGTTATATTACACACACACAGGTTGTATTATACACACACAGGTTGTATTACACACACAGGTTATATTACACACACAGGTTATATTACACACACAGGTTATATTACACACACAGGTTATATTATACACACACACAGGTTATATTACACACACAGGTTATATTACACACACAGGTTATATTACACACACAGGTTATATTATACACACACACAGGTTATATTACACACACAGGTTATATTATACACACACACAGGTTAAATTACACACACAGGTTATATTACACACACACACAGGTTATATTATACACACACACAGGTTAAATTACACACACACACACACACACAGGTTATATTACACACACACACACAGGTTATATTATACACACAGGTTAAATTAAACACACACACACAGGTTATATTACACACACACAGGTTATATTACACACACACACAGGTTATATTATACACACACAGGTTATATTACACACAGGTTAAATTACACACACAGGTTATATTACACACACACAGGTTATATTACACACACACACAGGTTATATTATACACACACACGTTATATTACACATAGAGGTTATATTACACACACAGGTTATATTACACACACAGGTTATATTACACACACAGGTTATATCACACACACACAGGTTATATCACACACACACAGGTTATATCACACACACAGAGGTTATATTATATACAGGTTATATTATATACGGTGCCTTCGGAAGGTATTCAGACCCCTTGAGTTTTCCACGTTACAGCCTTATTCTAAAATGGATGAAATTGTTTTTTTTCACCAATCTACACACAATACCCCATAATGAGAAAGCAAAAACAGGTTTATAAAAATGCCAATTTATTTAAAAAAAATGTTTTTTAAATCTAATATCATATTTACATAAGTATTCAGACCCCAGACCCTTTATTCAGTACTTTGTTGAAGCACCTTTGGCAGTGATTACAACCTTGAGTGTTCTTGGGTATGACGCTACAAGCTTGGCACACCTGTATTTGGGGAGTTTCTCCCATTCTTCTCTGCAGATCCTCTCAAGCTCTGTCAGGTTGGATGGGGGGTGTTGCTGCACAGCTATTTTCAGATCTCTCCAGAGATGTTCGATCTGGTTCATGTCCAGGCTCTGGCTGGGTCACTCAATGACATTCAGAGACTTGTCCTGAAGTCACTGCTGCATTGTCTTCGCTGTGTGCTAAGGGTCATTGTCCTGTTGGAAGGTGAACCTCTGCCCCAGTCTGAGGTCCTGAGCAGGTTTTCATCAAGGATCCCTCTGTACTTTGTTCCGTTCATCTTTGCCTCGATCCTGACTAGTTTCCCAGGCCCTGCCGCTGAAAAACATTCTCCCAGTCCCTGCCGCTGAAAAACATTCTCCCAGTCCCTGCCGCTGAAAAACATTCTCCCAGTCCCTGCCGCTGAAAAACATTCTCCCAGTCCCTGACGCTGAAAATCATTCTCCCAGTCCCTGACGCTGAAAATCATTCTCCCAGTCGCTGACGCTGAAAAACATTCTCCCAGTCCCTGCCGCATAAAAACATTCTCCCAGTCCCTGACGCTGAAAAACATTCTCCCAGTCCCTGCCGCTGAAAAACATTCTCCCAGTCGCTGAAAAACATTCTCCCAGTCGCTGAAAAACATTCTCCCAGTCGCTGAAAAACATTCTCCCAGTCGCTGAAAAACATTCTCCCAGTCCCTGCCGCTGAAAAACATTCTCCCAGTCCCTGCCGCTGAAAAACATTCTCCCAGTCCCTGCCGCTGAAAAACATTCTCCCAGTCGCTGAAAAACATTCTCCCAGTCCCTGCCGCTGAAAAACATTCTCCCAGTCCCTGCCGCTGAAAAACATTCTCCCAGTCGCTGACGCTGAAAAACATTCTCCCAGTCCCTGACGCTGAAAAACATTCTCCCAGTCCCTGCCGCTGAAAAACATTCTCCCAGTCCCTGCTGTGGCCAGTTCTAGGAAGAGTCTTGGTGGTTCCAAACTTCTTCCATTTAAACATGAAGCGGCCACTGTGTTCTTGGGGACCTTCAATGCTGCAGACATTTTTTGGTAACGTTTCCCAGATCTGTGCCTCGACACAATCCTGTCTCAGAGCGCTACAGATAATTCCTTTGACCTCATGTCTTGGTTTTTGCTCTGACATGCACTGTCAACTGTGGGACTTTATATAGACAGGTGTGTGCCTTTCCAAATCATGTCCAAACCATTTACCACAGGTGGACTCCAATCAAGTTGTAGAAATATCTCAAGGATGATCAATGGAAACAGGATGTACCTGAGCTCAATTTCAATTCTCATATCAAGGTCTGAATACTTATGTAAATAAAGTATGTTTTAAAATTTTATTATACATTTGCAATGACATTTGTCATTATGGGGTGTGTGTTTAGATTGATGATATTTTTATTTATTTAACCCATATTAGAACAAGGCTGTAAAATAAAATGTTGAAAAAGTCAAGGGGTCTGAATACTTTCCGAAGGCACTGTACTCACAGGTCACATACACACACACACACACACACAGGTCACATGACACACACCGGTCACACGACACACACACACACCGGTCACACGACACACACACACACACACCGGTCACACACACACACACCGGTCACACAACACACGGTCACACACACACACACACCGGTCACACGACACACACACACACCGGTCACACGACACACACCGGTCACACGACACACACCGGTCACACGACACACACACACACCGGTCACACACCGGTCACACGACACACACACACCGGTCACACACACACACCGGTCACACACACACACACCGGTCACACGACACACACCGGTCACACACACACACACACACACCGGTCACACACACACACACACACCGGTCACACACACACACACACACACCGGTCACACACACACACACACCGGTCACACACCACACACACACACACCGGTCACACACACACACACCGGTCACACACACACCGGTCACACACACACACCGGTCACACACACACACACCGGTCACACACACACCGGTCACACACACGGTCACACACACACACCGGTCACACACACCGGTCACACACACACACACAGTCACACACACCGGTCACACACACAGGTCACACACACACACACACGGTCACACACACACACACACGTCACACACACACACACACGGTCACACACACACCGGGTCACACACACGGTCACACACACACACCGGTCACACACACACACACCGGTCACACACACACGGTCACACACCGGTCACAGTCACACACAGTCACACGGCCACACACACACACTGCTGGTGCTGTAGTAGAGGGGTCCATGGTGGTCATCACACACACACACCGGTCACACCATGGTCATCACACACACACCGGTCACACAGACGTATCCATGGTAACACACACACCGGTCACATGGACACACACACACCGGTCACACACCACACACCGGTCACACACACACACACATCCGGACACACACACACCGGTCACACACACACACACCGGTCACACCGGTCCACACACGGTCACACACACACACGGTCACACACACACCGGTCACACACACACACACACACACACACAGTTCACACACCGGTCACACACACACACCGGTCACACACACACACACACCGGTCACACACACACGGTCACACACACACACCGGTCACACACACACACCGGTCACACACACACACACACACACCGGTCACACACACACACACACACACGGTCACACACACACACACACGGTCACACACACACACCGGTCACACACACACAGGATCACACCGGTCACACACACACACACACCGGTCACACACACACACACCGGTCACACACACACACCGGATCGACACACACACACACCGGTCACACACACACACACACCGGTCACACCGGTCACACACACACACACACACACCGGTCACACACACACACCGGTCACACACAAACCGGTCACACGACACACACACACCGGTCACACACAAACCGGTCACACGGACACACACACACCGGTCACACGACACACACACACCGGTCACTTCCACACACACCGGTCACACGACACACACACAGTCACATAGACACACACACCGGTCACACCACACAGGTCACACACACACAGTCTAACACACACACGGTCACACACACACACACACCGGTCTAAAGAGACACACACAGGTCACACGACACAGACAGGTCATAAAGAGACACACACGTCTATGCTCACAGTCACACACGTTATGCTCACAGTCACACTTAGTATCTAAGAGACACATACACTCTGCTGGATTCTGTAGTAGAGGTCCATGGTGGTCATCACACACACACCTGTTGTTGGTTGCAGTCGAACAGGCCCATGGTGGGCTGAGAGTCCATGGTCATCTGGGAGTTGAGCCAATCCAACGGCTCCATCACAGACTAAGAGACATGAGTATCCATGGTCACCATGTTCCACCCCAGAAGACCTCTTGTGGTTTGGGACACACCATCTAAAAGAGACACATGGAGACCATACCCTCCCTCACATTAGGACACAGTGTCACACACAGAGAGAGGGTTTATCTGGCCTTGACACTGGAGAGACAGAACAGGGGGTGGAGGAGAGAGAGATGAGGATCGGGGAGAGAGGAGAGACAGGACTAAAGAGAGAGAGGACCGGATGAGAGGAGGGACGGGGGATGAGAGGACACACGGGGATGAGAGGAGGGATGGGGAGAGAGGGGACGGGGAGATCGAGGAGATGAGAGGATGAGAGAGGAGGGACACAGAAGATGAGAGGAGGGACGGGGGTCAGAGAGGGAGGGCGGGGAGAGAGAGAGAGGAACACATGGTTAACCATCCGTGTGCATATGTACACACTGAGTACACCAAACATTAACAACACCTTCCCTAATACAGACACACCTCTAAAGAGACAGAACAGCCTCAAGATTGTCACGTGGATCACAAAGTGTCCCAAAGCGTTTCACAGGGACACTGGCCCACGTTGATTGAAATGCTTCCCACACCCGTGTCAACTGGCGATGTCCTTTGGGTGGTGGACCATTCTTGATACACACAGAAAACACGGAAAACCCAGCAGGGGTTGAGTTCTAGACACAAACCGGTGCGCCTGGCACCTACTACCACATCCTGTTCAAAGGCACCTACATCTTGTGTCTTTCCCATTCACCTAAAGAGACCATGAATGGCACACAGAGACAATCCATGTCAATTGTCTCAACAGAGAGAAAAATCCTTCTACACCGGTTTTCACCTTCATCACACTAATTGAAGTGGATTTAACAAAGTGACATCAACAGGGGTCATTGCAGAGAGAGTTTCACTGGATTCACCTGGTCAGTGTGTCATGGAAAGAGCAGGTGATCCGTACACTCAGTCACACAGAAGAGAGATCTAGAGTCCGGTCTTGCCATCCACGATCCAGGCCGTTCTGACACAGGAGCTAAAGAGACGAGAAGAGTCTGGGGTGATGACACACTGACGTCACCCTCTCCCATCACCTGAGTTCACTCTAAAGAGACTTCAAATGAGGATCCAGAGGTTTCTAAGAGACACTAATCTCAGAGAGAGATCCTCACCCACCTCTCCATCACTCGCACCCTGAGAGAGAGAGATCTAAAGAGACACAGATCAGAGAGATCTGAGGAGATCTAAAGAGAGAGAGATGGAGATCTAAAGACAGAGAGACACGACAGAGAGAGAGATCTCACGAGAATCTAAAGAGAGAGACCGGTCACGAGACAGGCGACAGAGAGGAGATCGAGAGATCTGGACAGACAGACAGGTGGAGACGAGAGAGAGATGGAGAGAAGATCAGAGAGATTAGAGACACAGAGCGAGACACAGACATGGACGAGAGAGAGAGATCTCAGAGAGAGTCACACAGAGAGAGATGAGTCACAGAGACAGATGGACGAGACAGACATCTGGAGAATCTAAAGAGAAGAAGATGGGCAGAGAGAATCTAAGAGACAGATGGAGCGAGACAGAGAGAGAGCGAGAGAGAGAGATGAGACAGAGAGAGAGAGAGAGAGATCATCACAGAGACCGAGAGATGGAGCAGAGAGATCTAAAGAGAGAGAGAGAGAGAGAGACAGAGACAGAGAGATCTCGAGAGAGACAGAGCCCATGGTGATCTAAGAGACAGAGAGAGAGATGGAGACACAGAGGAGATCCAGACACAGAGAGGATCTAAGAGACAGAGAGAGAGATCTAAAGAGACAGAGAGAGATCTAAAGAGACACAGCGAGAGAGAGAGATGGAGAGAGAACTCGACACAGAGAAGATCTAAAGGATGGATCTAAAGAGACAGAGATATGGACAGAGAGAGAGATGGTCTAAAGAGACACAGAGTAGAGAGATGGACAGAGAGATCTAAAGAGACAGAGATCTAAAGAGACACGAGAAGATCTAAAGAGACAGAAGATCTAAAGACCCGACCGGGATACAATAAAGATTGGGCGACAGATTGAGAACAGAGAGAGATCTAAAGAGACAGAGAGAGAGATCTAAAGAGAGAGAGAGAGATCTAAAGAGACAGAGAGAGAGATCTAAAGAGAGAGAGAGAGATCTAAGAGAGAGACTAAAAGAGACAGAGAGAGAGATCTAAAGAGACAGAAAGAGAGATCTAAAGAGACAGAGAGAGAGAGAGATCTAAAGAGACAGAGAGAGATCAAAGAGAGAGAGAGAGAGATCTAAAGAGACACAGAGAGAGAGAGATCTAAAGAGACACAGAGAGAGAGATCTAAAGAGACACAGAGAGAGAGAGATCTAAAGAGACAGAGAGAGATCTAAAGAGACAGAGAGAGAGAGATCTAAAGAGAGAGAGAGATCTAAAGAGACACAGAGAGAGTGATCTAAAGAGACAGAGAGAGAGAGATCTAAAGAGAGAGAGAGATCTAAAGAGAGAGAGAGATCTAAAGAGAGAGATCTAAAGAGACAGAGAGAGATCTAAGAGACAGAAAGAGAGAGAGATCTAAAGAGACAGAGAGAGAGAGAGATCTAAAGAGACACAGAGAGAGATGAGAGAGAGATCTAAAGAAGAGACAGAGAGAGAGAGATCTAAAGAGACAGAGAGAGAGAGATCTAAAGAAGAGAGAGAGAGATCTAAAGAGACAAGAGAGAGAGATCTAAAGAGACAGAGGAGAGAGATCTAAAGAGACAGAGAGAAGAGATCTAAAGAGACACAGACAGAGAGATCTAAAGAGACAGAGAGAGAGAGAGAGATCTAAAGAGAAGAGAGAGAGATCTAAAGAGACAGAGAGAGAGAGAGAGAGAGAGAGAGAGAGAGAGAGAGAGATCTAAAGAGACAGAGAGAGAGAGATCTAAAGAGACAGAGAGAGAGAGAGAGATCTAAAGAGACAGAGAGAGAGAGATCTAAAGAGAGAGAGAGAGATCTAAAGAGACACAGAGAGAGAGAGATCTAAAGAGACACAGAGAGAGAGATCTAAGAGAGAGAGAGAGAGATCTAAAGAGACAGAGAGAGAGAGAGAGAGATCTAAAGAGACAGAGAGAGAGAGAGATCTAAAGAGACAGAGAGAGAGAGAGATCTAAAGAGACAGAGAGAGAGAGAGATCTAAAGAGACAGAGAGAGAGAGAGATCTAAAGAGACAGAGAGAGAGAGAGAGAGATCTAAAGAGACAGAGAGATCTAAAGAGACAGAGAGAGAGAGAGATCTAAAGAGAGAGAGAGAGAGATCTAA
>NC_088402.1:12200127-12342627 GCF_034236695.1 Oncorhynchus nerka
AGAGATCTAAAGAGACAGAGAGAGAGAGATCTAAAGAGACAGAGAGAGAGAGATCTAAAGAGAGAGAGAGAGAGAGAGAGATCTAAAGAGAGAGAGAGAGAGAGAGATCTAAAGAGACAGAGAGAGAGAGAGATCTAAAGAGACAGAGAGAGAGAGATCTAAAGAGACAGAGAGAGAGATCTAAAGAGAGAGAGATCTAAAGAGAGAGAGATCTAAAGAGACACAGAGAGAGAGAGATCTAAAGAGACACAGAGAGAGAGAGAGATCTAAAGAGAGAGAGAGAGAGAGATCTAAAGAGACAGAGAGAGAGAGAGATCTAAAGAGACAGAGAGAGAGATCTAAAGAGACAGAGAGAGAGAGAGAGATCTAAAGAGAGAGAGAGATCTAAAGAGACAGAGAGATCTAAAGAGAGAGAGAGATCTAAAGAGACAGAGAGAGAGAGATCTAAAGAGACAGAGAGAGAGAGAGATCTAAAGAGACAGAGAGAGAGAGAGATCTAAAGAGACAGAGAGAGAGAGATCTAAAGAGACACAGAGAGAGATCTAAAGAGACAGAGAGAGAGATCTAAAGAGACAGAGAGAGAGATCTAAAGAGACAGAGAGAGAGAGATCTAAAGAGAGAGAGATCTAAAGAGACAGAGAGAGAGATCTAAAGAGACAGAGAGAGAGAGATCTAAAGAGACAGAGAGAGAGAGATCTAAAGAGACAGAGAGAGAGATCTAAAGAGACAGAGAGAGAGATCTAAAGAGAGACAGAGATCTAAAGAGAGAGATCTAAAGAAAGAGAGAGAGAGAGATCTAAAGAGACAGAGAGAGATCTAAAGAGAGAGAGAGAGATCTAAAGAGAGAGAGATCTAAAGAGACAGAGAGAGAGAGAGATCTAAAGAGACAGAGAGAGAGAGATCTAAAGAAGAGAGAGAGAGAGAGATCTAAAGAGACAGAGAGAGAGAGATCTAAAGAGAGAGAGAGAGAGATCTAAAGAGACAGAGAGAGAGAGAGATCTAAAGAGACAGAGAGAGAGATCTAAAGAGACAGAGAGAGAGATCTAAAGAGACTAAAGACACAGAGAGAGAGAGATCTAAAGAAAGAGACAGAGAGAGAGATCTAAAAGAGAGAGAGAGAGAGAGAGAGATCTAAAGAGACAGAGAGAGAGAGATCTAAAGAGAGAGAGAGAGAGATCTAAAGAGAGAGAGAGAGAGATCTAAAGAGACAGAGAGAGAGATCTAAAGAGACAGAGAGAGAGAGAGATCTAAAGAGAGAGAGAGAGAGAGAGAGATCTAAAGAGACAGAGAGAGAGAGATCTAAAGAGAGAGAGAGAGATCTAAAGAGACACAGAGAGAGAGATCTAAAGAGACACAGAGAGAGAGATCTAAAGAGACAGAGAGAGAGAGATCTAAAGAGACAGAGAGAGATCTAAAGAGACTAAAGAGATCTAAAGAGAGAGAGAGAGATCTAAAGAGACATCTAAAGAGAGAGAGAGATCTAAAGAGACAAGAGAGAGATCTAAAGAGAGAGAGAGAGAGATCTAAAGAGACAGAGAGAGAGAGAGATCTAAAGAGACACAGAGAGAGAGAGATCTAAAGAGACAGAGAGAGAGAGATCTAAAGAGACAGAGAGAGAGAGATCTAAAGAGACAGAGAGAGAGAGAGATCTAAAGAGAGAGAGAGAGAGAGATCTAAAGAGACTAAAGAGATCTAAAGAGACAGAGAGAGAGAGATCTAAAGAGACAGAGAGAGAGAGAGATCTAAAGAGAGAGAGAGAGAGAGATCTAAAGAGACAGAGAGATCTAAAGAGAGAGAGAGAGAGAGATCTAAAGAGACACAGAGAGAGAGAGAGATCTAAAGAGACAGAGAGAGAGAGAGATCTAAAGAGACAGAGAGAGAGAGATCTAAGAGAGAGAGAGAGAGATCTAAAGAGAGAGAGAGAGAGAGATCTAAAGAGAGAGATCTAAAGAGACAGAGAGAGAGAGATCTAAAGAGACACAGAGAGAGATCTAAAGAGACTAGAAGAGATCTAAAGAGAGAGAGAGAGAGATCTAAAGAGACAGAGAGAGAGAGATCTAAAGAGATCTAAAGAGAGAGAGAGAGATCTAAAGAGACAGAGAGAGAGAGAGATCTAAAGAGACAGAGAGAGAGATCTAAAGAGAGAGAGAGAGATCTAAAGAGAGAGAGAGAGAGAGATCTAAAGAGACAGAGAGAGAGAGATCTAAAGAGACAGAGAAGAGAGAGACACAGAGAGAGATCTAAAGAGACACAGAGAGAGAGATCTAAAAAGAGACAGAGAGAGAGAGATCTAAAGAGAGAGAGAGAGAGATCTAAAGAGACAGAGAGAGAGAGAGATCTAAAGAGACAGAGAGAGAGAGAGATCTAAAGAGACAGAGAGAGAGAGATCTAAAGAGAGAGAGAGAGAGATCTAAAGAGACAGAGAGAGAGATCTAAAGAGAGAGAGAGAGAGATCTAAAGAGACAGAGAGAGAGAGATCTAAAGAGAGAGAGAGAGAGATCTAAAGAGACAGAGAGAGAGAGAGATCTAAAGAGACAGAGAGAGAGAGAGAGAGAGATCTAAAGAGAGAGAGAGAGACTAAAGAGAGAGAGAGAGAGATCTAAAGAGACAGAGAGAGAGAGAGATCTAAAGAGACAGAGAGAGAGAGAGAGAGAGAGAGATCTAAAGAGACAGAGAGAGAGAGATCTAAAGAGAGAGAGAGAGAGATCTAAAGAGACAGAGAGAGAGAGAGATCTAAAGAGATCTAAAGAAGAGAGAGAGAGAGAGAGAGATCTAAAGAGAGAGAGAGAGAGAGAGATCTAAAGAGACAGAGAGAGAGAGAGATCTAAAGAGACAGAGAGAGAGAGATCTAAAGAGACAGAGAGAGATCTAAAGAGACAGAGAGAGAGATCTAAAGAGAGAGAGAGAGATCTAAAGAGACAGAGAGAGAGATCTAAAGAGACAGAGAGAGAGAGATCTAAAGAGACAGAGAGAGAGAGAGATCTAAAGAGACTAAAGAGAGAGAGAGAGAGATCTAAAGAGAGAGAGAGAGAGAGATCTAAAGAGAGAGAGAGAGATCTAAAGAGAGAGAGAGAGAGATCTAAAGAGACAGAGAGAGAGAGAGATCTAAAGAGAGAGAGAGAGAGATCTAAAGAGACAGAGAGAGAGAGAGATCTAAAGAGACAGAGAGAGAGAGATCTAAAGAGACAGAGAGAGAGAGATCTAAAGAGACAGAGAGAGAGAGAGAGATCTAAAGAGACAGAGAGAGAGAGAGATCTAAAGAGAGAGAGAGAGAGAGATCTAAAGAGACAGAGAGAGAGAGAGATCTAAAGAGAGAGAGAGATCTAAAGAGAGAGAAAGAGACAGAGAGAGAAGAGAGAGAGAGAGAGAGATCTAAAGAAAGAGAGAGAGATCTAAAGAGACAGAGAGAGAGATCTAAAGAGACAGAGAGAGAGAGATCTAAAGAGACAGAGAGAGAGATCTAAAGAGACAGAGAGAGAGATCTAAAGAGACAGAGAGAGAGATCTAAAGAGACAGAGAGAGAGATCTAAAGAGACAGAGAGAGAGATCTAAAGAGAGAGAGAGAGAGAGATCTAAAGAGACAGAGAGAGAGAGAGATCTAAAGAGACAGAGAGAGAGAGATCTAAAGAGATCTAAAGAGAAGAGAGAGAGATCTAAAAGAGAGAGAGAGAGAGAGATCTAAAGAGACACAGAGAGAGAGAGATCTAAAGAGACAGAGAGAGAGAGAGATCTAAAGAGAGAGAGAGAGAGATCTAAAGAGAGAGAGAGAGAGATCTAAAGAGACAGAGAGAGAGAGAGATCTAAAGAGAGAGAGAGAGAGATCTAAAGAGAGACAGAGAGAGAGATCTAAAGAGACAGAGAGAGAGAGATCTAAAGAGACAGAGAGAGAGAGAGAGATCTAAAGAGACAGAGAGAGAGAGATCTAAAGAGACAGAGAGAGAGATCTAAAGAGACAGAGAGAGAGAGAGATCTAAAGAGACACAGAGAGAGAGAGAGATCTAAAGAGACAGAGAGAGAGAGATCTAAAGAGACAGAGAGAGAGAGAGATCTAAAGAGACAGAGAGAGAGAGATCTAAAGAGACAGAGAGAGAGAGAGATCTAAAGAGACACAGAGAGAGAGATCTAAAGAGACAGAGAGAGAGAGATCTAAAGAGACAGAGAGAGAGAGATCTAAAGAGACAGAGAGAGAGAGATCTAAAGAGACAGAGAGAGAGAGAGAGAGAGAGAAGAGAGAGAGAGAGAGATCTAAAGAGAGAGAGAGATCTAAAGAGAGAGAGAGATCTAAAGAGAGAGAGATCTAAAGAGAGAGAGAGAGAGAGATCTAAAGAGAGAGAGAGAGAGAGAGAGAGAGAGATCTAAAGAGAGAGAGAGAGATCTAAAGAGACAGAGAGAGAGAGAGATCTAAAGAGAGAGAGAGAGATCTAAAGAGATCAGAAAGAGATCTAAAGAGAGAGAGAGAGATCTAAAGAGAGAGAGAGAGAGAGATCTAAAAGAGAGAGAGAGAGAGAGATCTAAAAGAGAGAGAGAGATCTAAAAAGAGACAGAGAGAGAGAGAGAGATCTAAAGAGAGAGAGAGAGAGAGATCTAAAGAGACACAGAGAGAGAGATCTAAAGAGACAGAGAGAGAGAGAGATCTAAAGAGACAGAGAGAGAGAGAGATCTAAAGAGACAGAGAGAGAGAGATCTAAAGAGACAGAGAGAGAGAGAGATCTAAAGAGACAGAGAGAGAGAGAGAGAGAGAGATCTAAAGAGACAGAGAGAGAGATCTAAAGAGACAGAGAGATCTAAAGAGAGAGAGAGATCTAAAGAGACAGAGAGAGAGAGATCTAAAGAGACAGAGAGAGAGATCTAAAGAGACAGAGAGAGAGAGATCTAAAGAGACAGAGAGAGAGAGATCTAAAGAGACTAGAGAGAGATCTAAAGAGACAGAGAGATCTAAAGAGACAGAGATCTAAAGAGATCAGAAGAGATCTAAAGAGAGAGAGAGATCTAAAGAGAGAGAGAGAGAGATCTAAAGAGACAGAAGAGAGATCAGAGAGAGAGAGAGAGATCTAAAAGAGAGAGAGAGAGAGATCTAAAGAGAGAGAGAGAGAGATCTAAGAGAGAGAGATCTAAAGAGACAGAGAGAGAGAGAGATCTAGAGAGAGATCTAAAGAGACAGAGAGAGAGAGATCTAAAGAGAGAGAGAGAGAGAGAGATCTAAAGAGAGAGAGAGAGAGATCTAAAGAGACTAAAGAGAGAGAGAGAGAGAGATCTAAAGAGACAGATCTAAAAGAGAGATCTAAAGAGAGAGATCTAAAGAGAGAAGAGAGAGAGAGAGATCTAAAGAGACACAGAGAGAGAGATCTAAAGAGACAGAGAGAGAGAGAGATCTAAAGAGAGATCTAAAGAGAGAGAGAGAGAGAGATCTAAAGAGAGAGAGAGAGAGAGAGATCTAAGAGAGAGAGAGAGATCTAAAGAGACAGAGAGAGAGAGATCTAAAGAGACAGAGAGAGAGAGATCTAAAGAGACAGAGAGAGAGAGATCTAAAGAGACACAGAGAGAGAGAGATCTAAAGAGACACAGAGAGAGAGAGATCTAAAGAGACAGAGAGAGAGAGAGATCTAAAGAGACAGAGAGAGAGATCTAAAGAGACAGAGAGAGAGAGATCTAAAGAGACAGAGAGAGAGAGATCTAAAGAGACAGAGAGAGAGATCTAAAGAGATCTAAAGAGAGAGAGAGAGATCTAAAGAGACACAGAGAGAGAGATCTAAAGAGACTAAAGAGAGAGAGAGAGAGAGATCTAAAGAGACAGAGAGAGAGATCTAAAGAGAGAGAGAGAGATCTAAAGAGACAGAGAGAGAGAGAGATCTAAGAGAGACTAAAGAGAGAGAGAGAGAGATCTAAAGAGAGAGAGAGAGAGAGATCTAAAGAGAGAGAGAGATCTAAAGAGAGAGAGAGAGAGATCTAAAGAGAGAGAGAGAGAGAGATCTAAAGAGAGAGAGAGAGAGAGATCTAAAGAGACAGAGAGATCTAAAGAGACAGAGAGAGATCTAAAAGAGACAGAGAGAGAGAGATCTAAAGAGACACTAAAGAGACAAGAGAGAGAGATCTAAAGAGACAGAGAGAGAGATCTAAAGAGAGAGAGAGAGAGATCTAAAGAGACAGAGATCTAAAGAGAGAGAGAGATCTAAAAGAGACAGAGAGAGAGAAAGAGACACAGAAAGAGATCTAAAGAGAGAGAGAGATCTAAAGAGACAGAGAGAGATCTAAAGAGACAGAGAGAGAGAGATCTAAAGAGACAGAGAGAGAGAGAGAGATCTAAAGAGACAGAGAGAGAGATCTAAAGAGACAGAGAGAGAGATCTAAAGAGACAGAGACAGAGAGAGAGATCTAAAGAGACAGAGACAGAGAGAGAGATCTAAAGAGACAGAGAGAGAGAGAGATCTAAAGAGACAGAGAGAGAGAGATCTAAAGAGACAGAGAGAGAGAGAGAGATCTAAAGAGACAGAGAGAGAGAGATCTAAAGAGACAGAGAGAGAGAGAGAGATCTAAAGAGACAGAGAGAGAGAGATCTAAAGAGACAGAGACAGAGACAGAGAGAGATCTAAAGAGACAGAGACAGAGAGAGAGAGAGATCTAAAGAGACACAGAGAGAGAGAGATCTAAAGAGAAGAGAGAGAGATCTAAAGAGAGAGAGAGAGAGATCTAAAGAGAGAGAGAGAGAGATCTAAAGAGACACAGAGAGAGAGAGAGATCTAAAGAGACAGAGAGAGAGAGAGAGATCTAAAGAGACAGAGAGAGAGAGAGATCTAAAGAGACAGAGAGAGAGAGAGATCTAAAAGAGACAGAGAAGAGAGAGAGATCTAAAGAGACAGAGAGAGAGAGAGATCTAAAGAGACAGAGAGAGAGAGATCTAAAGAGACAGAGAGAGAGAGAGATCTAAAGAGACAGAGAGAGATCTAAAGAGACAGAGAGAGAGAGAGATCTAAAGAGACAGAGAGAGATCTAAAGAGACAGAGAGAGAGAGATCTAAAGAGACAGAGAGAGAGAGAGATCTAAAGAGACAGAGAGAGAGAGAGATCTAAAGAGACAGAGAGAGACAGAGAGATCTAAAGAGACAGAGAGAGAGACAGAGATCTAAAGAGACAGAGAGAGAGATCTAAAGAGACAGAGAGAGAGAGAGAGATCTAAAGAGACAGAGAGAGAGATCTAAAGAGACTAAAGAGAGAGAGAGAGAGATCTAAAGAGACTAAAGAGACAGAGAGAGAGATCAGAGAGAGAGATCTAAAGAGACAGAGAGAGAGAGAGATCTAAAGAGACAGAGAGAGACAGAGATCTAAAGAGACAGAGAGAGAGACAGAGATCTAAAGAGACAGAGAGAGACAGAGATCTAAAGAGACAGAGAGAGAGAGAGATCTAAAGAGACAGAGAGAGAGAGAGAGAGATCTAAAGAGACAGAGAGAGAAGAGATCTAAAGAGACAGAGAGAGAGAGAGATCTAAAGAGACAGAGAGAGAGAGAGATCTAAAGAGACAGAGAGAGAGAGATCTAAAGAGACAGAGAGAGAGAGATCTAAAGAGACAGAGAGAGAGAGAGAGAGATCTAAAGAGACAGAGAGAGAGAGAGAGAGATCTAAAGAGAGAGAGAGAGAGAGAGATCTAAAGAGACAGAGAGAGAGAGAGATCTAAAGAGACAGAGAGAGAGAGAGATCTAAAGAGACAGAGAGAGAGAGAGATCTAAACGAGACCACGTATGCAGTATAACCCAGTGCCGCAAGGAGTCCAGGTTGCCAGTGGTGAAGGTGGGTCAGCATTGATGATAGTGATCTATGTAGACATATGAATTGAATGATGGGAGTGTAAATGAGGGTAGGCTACTTACGAAAGGTCCCTTACGGAGGCAGGAGTCCAGTTTCTCGGCGGGAGAAGAGGAGAGGACGTATTCTACCATACTGACTCCTAAGCCCCCGCTCTCTGACCGCGGTGACATCACTGACCCGCCCACCTCCCCGCCGCCATGGAAACCCCCACCCGACCGATGAGACACCATGATCGGCTGAGACACCAAGTGGTCTGATAGAGGAGAAAGAAAAAGAGACCTATTGTCAAACTGCCAAACACACGTACATATTTGGCTGGGCACTCAAGACTTGTGTGTGGTGACACTTTGGTGTTTCAATCCAGGGGCTGGGCTCACTCTCGAGCTTACCTGTGGCCCCCCATGCACCGCCCCTCCACTGGTCCAGGAAGATCCCTTTTGGGCCATCTTTTCCAGCTTCGTCACTCTCCCAAAACTTCTTACCTGTCAAAAGCTGCTGTAAAAAGGAGAGGGGGAGGGGAGAGAAAGAGATGGAGAAAGACAGAAAGAGAAAGGGAGGAGAGAAACAGAAAGAGGAACAAGAGAGAGAGAGAAAAGTGAAAGAAAGAGAAGTGTCAGGGCGTTTTCCTCAGAATAAATATAATATAATATACTAAATATAGCAGCAGGATTTATGGGTTACTTTATTCTGGGCTACAGTGCTCTTCCTACCACCATCACATGGCCTTCGGTAGGCTGAGTGTCTATGGTCCTCCAACTACTTGACCTGTAACCCCTGACCCCTTACCTCTCCCATGGCACGCCCCTCTAGAGCCAGAGCATGGAAGTCATGGTTCAGCTCATCCATCGACCGGCCCTGAAGAGAGAGACCAGGTTATAACAACACCGACAGAGACCAGGTTATAACAACACCTACAGAGACCAGGTTATAACTACACCTACAGAGAGACCAGGTTAGAATAACACCTACAGAGAGACCAGGTGAGAATAACACCCCTACACTACACCTACAGAGAGAGACCAGGTTAGAATAACACCCCTACACTACAGACAGAGAGACCAGGTTAGAATAACACCCCTACACTACAGACAGAGATACCAGGTTAGAATAACACCCCTACACTACACCTACAGAGAGAGACCAGGTTAGAATAACACCCCTACACTACACCTACAGAGAGAGACCAGGTTAGAATAACACCCCTACACTACAGACAGAGAGACCAGGTTAGAATAACACCCCTACACTACACCTACAGAGAGAGACAAGGTTAGAATAACACCCCTACACTACAGACAGAGAGACCAGGTTAGAATAACACCCCTACACTACAGACAGAGAGACCAGGTGAGAATAACACCCCTACACTACAGACAGAGAGACCAGGTTAGAATAACACCCCTACACTACACCTACAGAGAGAGACCAGGTGAGAATAACATCCCTACACTACAGACAGAGAGACCAGGTTAGAATAACACCCCTACACTACAGACAGAGAGACCAGGTTAGAATAACACCCCTACACTACACCTACAGAGAGAGACCAGGTTAGAATAACACCCCTACACTACAGACAGAGAGACCAGGTTAGAATAACACCCCTACACTACAGACAGAGAGACCAGGTGAGAATAACACCCCTACACTACACCTACAGAGAGAGACCAGGTTAGAATAACACCCCTACACTACAGACAGAGAGACCTGGTGAGAATAACACCCCTACACTACACCTACAGAGAGAGACCTGGTGAGAATAACACCTACAGAGGGACCAGGTGAGAATAACACCCCTACACTACACCTACAGAGAGAGACCTGGTGAGAATAACACCCCTACACTACACCTACAGAGAGACCAGGTTAGAATAACACCTACAGAGAGACCAGGTGAGAATAACACCCCTACACTACACCTACAGAGAGACCAGGTTAGAATAACACCTACAGAGAGACCAGGTGAGAATAACACCCCTACACTACATCTACAGAGAGAGACCAGGTGAGAATAACACCCCTACACTACAGACAGAGAGACCAGGTTAGAATAACACCCCTACACTACAGACAGAGAGACCAGGTTAGAATAACACCCCTACACTACACCTACAGAGAGATCAGGTGAGAATAACACCCCTACACTACAGACAGAGAGACCAGGTGAGAATAACACCCCTACACTACAGACAGAGAGAGACCAGGTTAGAATAACACCCCTACACTACAGACAGAGAGAGACCAGGTTAGAATAACACCTACAGAGAGAGACCAGGTTAGAATAACACCCCTACACTACAGACAGAGAGACCAGGTGAGAATAACACCCCTACACTACAGACAGAGAGACCAGGTTAGAATAACACCCCTACACTACAGACAGAGAGACCAGGTGAGAATAACACCCCTACACCTACAGAGAGAGACCAGGTTAGAATAACACCTACAGAGAGAGACCAGGTTAGAATAACACCCCTACACTACACCTACAGAGAGAGACCAGGTGAGAATAACACCTACAGAGAGACCAGGTTAGAATAACACCCACAGAGAGAAACCAGGTTAGAATAACACCCCTACACTACACCTACAGAGAGAGACCAGGTTAGAATAACACCCCTACACTACAGACAGAAACCAGGTGAGAATAACACCCCTACGCTACAGACAGAGAGAGACAAGGTGAGAATAACACCCCTACACTACAGACAGAAACCAGGTGAGAATAACACCCCTACACTACACCTACAGAGAGAGACCAGGTGAGAATAACACCCCTACACTACAGACAGAGAGACCAGGTGAGAATAACACCCCTACACTACACCTACAGAGAGAGACAAGGTGAGAATAACACCCCTACGCTACAGACAGAGAGAGACAAGGTGAGAATAACACCCCTACACTACAGACAGAAACCAGGTGAGAATAACACCCCTACACTACACCTACAGAGAGAGACAAGGTTAGAATAACACCCCTACACTACACCTACAGAGAGAGACAAGGTTAGAATAACACCCCTACACTACACCTACAGAGAGAGACAAGGTGAGAATAACACCCTTACGCTACAGACAGAGAGAGACAAGGTGAGAATAACACCCCTACACTACAGACAGAAACCAGGTGAGAATAACACCCCTACACTACACCTACAAAGAGACCAGGTGAGAATAACACCCCTACACTACAGACAGAGAGACCAGGTTAGAATAACACCCCTACACTACAGACTGAGATACCAGGTGAGAATAACACCCCTACACTACACCTACAGAGAAAGACCAGGTTAGAATAACACCCCTACACTACACCTACAGAGAGAGACCAGGTGAGAATAACACCCCTACACTACAGACAGAGAGACCAGGTGAGAATAACACCCCTACACTACAGACAGAAACCAGGTTAGAATAACACCCCTACACTACAGACAGAGAGACCAGGTTAGAATAACACCCCTACACTACAGACAGAGAGACCAGGTGAGAATAACACCCCTACACTACAGACAGAGAGACCAGGTGAGAATAACACCTACAGAGAGAGACCAGGTTAGAATAACACCCCTACACTACAGACAGAGAGACCAGGTGAGAATAACACCTACAGAGAGAAACCAGGTTAGAATAACACCCCTACACTACACCTACAGAGAGAGACCAGGTTAGAATAACACCCCTAAACTACAGACAGAAAGACCAGGTTAGAATAACACCCCTACACTACAGACAGAGAGACCAGGTTAGAATAACACCTACAGAGAGAGACCAGGTGAGAATAACACCCCTACACTACAGAAAGAGGGGCAAGGTTACACTCAGAGAGACTGTCAGTAAAGAGTAGGCTCATAAACTCAAAGCTAGACCATTTTCTGATTTTACAGCCCCCAGCCACCAGTACCTGGCTGTCGTGGATGTTCTCCCCGGTGGGCCAGTGGTGTTTGCCAGGCTGCTCTCCGTGCTGGCGCTGGAAGAAGTAGTTCACCATGGCATCATCCTGAGAGCGCCCCGTACCCGCCACGCCCTGCAACACACACAGCTAACATCTCTGAACATATGTCAGTCTGTGTGACATGTACTGCAGTCTGACATGACATAGATTTAAAAACCTACCAGCCACTCAGATTATTATCATTATTTTATCATTTATTATTTTATAATATATATTATTTTATTATTTTATTTATTATTATTATTATTATTATTAATATTTTTTATTATTATTTTTTTTTTTTTTTTATTGGCCAAATTATTTTCCCCCCACCAAAATTACACCAACACAAAAAAACAGATGAGCATGCTTTGTTTCAAAAACAAATGTATTATTAGTAAGACGTAATGTGGTATATTGTTTTAATTTCATTTTTTGAAAGCTAAAGTCATTAAATCCAAAATATCACAGATGAGACTAATCTTCGCCTGCCTCTTTAAGCGCGGGAGGTTACCATGGTAGCACGAGTGGAGTCAGTTGAAACTCAAACATAGAAGAAGAAGAAGAAAAAGCGGAGGAACGCCAGGCAGTTGTCGAGCGAGGTGGAATAGGCTATATAGGAGTCGTAGTTATTTGAGCTATGAAACAAAAACGGCACAAATACTTTGAAAACAGCTACTGCAGCATTTATTTTACTTTAAAATGTGATTACACTTGAATTCACAAATGCGAGTGAAACGCTCATCCCGTGGAGCCCTGGTGAAATACACATCATACCGGCCAATGCCAAAAATCTACCCGCATTTGGCAGGTGTTAATTTTATGCCCTGGTCTCCATCCCTTACCTGCTGGCTTGGTGGCGGGGCATGCGGGGTCTGTCCGGCCGGGGGGGCGTGTCCTCCGCTGCTCAGCACCACCGGCATGCTGGGAGTTGAAGTTCTGAGGTGGGGGCTGAACGAGGCCTGCCAGAGCACTGCTTTACCCTTCAACACACACACGCTGCTCATTCCACCACGGCCTGAGGAAGAGACACACACCGTTAGTTGAAATATTCACACATAACCGATATATCTGACAATATTTTTTATTATTGTAGCTGAAAAAATAACATCATAACATCATGGACTGTGCTTAAAACAGCCCTCTAAATATACTCCGAAAGCAGATTTCTTAAATAGCCACTGACCAATTCCGCATTTGGTTAGTGATATTTGAGACACTGTACAAGCGAAAGCCTATTTCAATCTTTCAAAATCCAATTTCTATCTATATCTATCTAGATATATCTATCTATGTAGATATATCTACAGTGGGGCAAAAAAGGATTTAGTCAGCCACCAATTGTGCAAGTTCTCCCACTTAAAAAGATGAGGCCTGTCATTTTTGTCATTTTTTCCCCAGAAAATCACATTGTAGGATTTTTAATGAATTTATTTGCAAATTATGGTGGAAAATCAGTATTTGGTCACCTACAAACAAGCAAGATTCCTGGCTCTCACAGACCTGTAACTTCTTCTTTAAGAGTCCTCCACTCGTTACCTGTATTAATGGCACCTGTTTGAACTTATCAGTATAAAAGACACCTGTCCACAATGCTTCTTACGATTACAGGCCTCACTCATCTTTTTAAGTGGGAGAACTTGCACAATTGTTGGCTGACTAAATACTTTTTTGCCCCACTGTATATTGACAAAAAACAGATTCCATATGGGATTGAGTGATGGGGCTTTGCACAGATGGGGTTCCATCTATGGCGGGGTGGCAGGCAGGCCTCTGCACTCTAGTTATGAATGAGTCGTCCTCAGCCATACGGACGCATTCAAATATATATATATTACACCTTTATTTAACCAGGTAAGCTAGTTGAGAACACCTTTATTTAACCAGGTAGGCTAGTTGAGAACAAGTTCTCATTTACAACTGTGACCTGGCCAAGATAAAGCAAAGCAGTGCGACACAAAAACACAGCTACACAAACAAACGTAGTCAATAATACAATAGAAAAATCTGTATACAGTGTGTGCAAATGAAGTAAGGAGTTAAGGCAATAAATAGGTCAATAGTGGCGAAGTAATTATAATGTACACGAGTGATGTGCAGATGAGGATGTGCAAGTGGAAACACTGGTGTGCAAAAGAGCAGAAAAACAAAAACAAATCTGGGGATGAGGTAGGTAGGGGGTTGGGTTGGGCCATTTACAGATGGGCTGTGTACAGCTGCAGCGATCGGTAAGCTGCTCTGACAGCTGACGCTTAAAGTTAGTGATAGAGGAAATTATGGTTGAAATGATTAATTATGTATACATTATTGATTAGAACCATTTATTCTAATATTATTATGTTATGGTATGAAAAGTATGGGTTCTTGGTTCTAGGCTGTTACTGAAAATGTAAGCAGAACGAATTAATTGTCTGTGCCTCTTGGGCGGTTTAAGGGGGAGAGATGCTATAGCTTTTCAGACAGATAAGAAAGGTTTGGATGGTGTTCCATTAGTGGAGAAAAGTATATCTTTTAGACAGTTTGGAATGTAGTTTATGGGGGGGTAGAAGAAGAGTTCCAGACCTAAAAACAATGGGCTCTTGTGAGAATCGGAGAGAGGGTGGGAAACTGATGATGTCATTTCCAGTTTATAACCTGTGGAAATGTGTGTATGCATGGAGTACTCTCTGGAATTAAAGGCTCTTACCTGGCTTTTAAGACTGGTCTCGATCTACTTCATGCATAATTAATGAACTTACACCTCATTAATGAATTAGAAACGAGTGCGAATTTGGTTTTGGCAACAAAATACATAGGAATCTAGAATTCCTCTATCAGTTAGTGAGAGATATGTCTCCAACTTCAGTGATTTTTGCAATTAGTTCGCATCGAGTATGATACACCGAGAAGAACTGTCAGCAAAAGAGCGAAGCACAGAACTCTGAGACTGCATCCACTGCGCACACCCCTGTTATCAAAACCCATCGGAGCATGAGAATGTTCCATTTCACTCCGAGGCTAGGTGGTTATCGAGAGGGAGTGTTGGAAAGATTGTTCACATTGAGAGATGAACTGTTGTCATTCACAATGAATGTAAAAAAATAAAATAATAATTGTACGGACTTGTTTGACTTTCTGTGTAATAAAAAAGAAAATGTGTCTCCTTGCCCATGTAACAGACATATTTGGGAAATGGAACGAACGGAAAACAAAAGTATCTTATTTACACTTTGTAGTCAACTTTCACACTAAACTAAAATAACTGACTCGAATTACATAGGCTGTTTTCAAAGGGATTCGTTGCTATTTCATATTTTTGCTATCTCGTATTTCTGTGTGTTATTATATTATAATTAAGTTTATGATTTGATAGAGCAATCTGACTGAGCGGTGGTAGGCAGCAGCAGCAGCATCGTTAGCATCATTCAAACAGCACTTTCATGCATTTGCCAGTAGCTCTTCACTGTGCTTCAAGCATTGCGCTGTTTATGACTTCAAGCCTATCAACTCCCGAGATTAGGCTGGCTATACTAAAGTGCCTATAAGAACATCCAATAGTCAAAGGTACATAAAATACAAACGGTATAGAGAGAAAGAGTCCTATAATAACTACAACTTAAATCTTCTTAACTGGGAATATTGAAGTCTCATGTTAAAAGGAACCACCAGCTTTCATATGTTCTCATGTTCTGAGCAAGGAACTTAAACGTTAGCTTTCTTACATAGCACATATTGCACTTTTACTTTCCTCTCCAACACTTTGTTTTTGCATTATTTAAACTAAATTTAACATGTTTCATTATTTATTTGATACTAAATGGATTTTTATTGATGTATTATATTAAGTTAAAATAAGTGTTCATTCTGTATTGTTGTAATTGTCATTATTACATACATATACACACACACACACACACACACACACACAAATCGTCCGATTAATCGGTATCTGCTCTAGTGTAGAGTATCGTTAGGGTGGTGTTCCATAACGTGTGTGTGTGTGTGTGCGCGTGTCGGTCGACCTCTACACTGAAAACGTGTCCGGTGTTTTGTGTTTGTCGTTTATAGGGCTGTAGCCACAGAATTCTGGTGGTTGTCACTTGAAAAAAGGACAAACATCAGAAAATTCACCCCAAACATTGCCTCAGTGAACGGGCCCTTGCTACCCTACCGTGGCGCTTCACCTCAGGACACCCTACCGTGGCGCTTCACCTCAGGACACCCTACCGTGGCGCTTCACCTCAGGACACCCTACCGTGGCGCTTCACCTCAGGACACCCTACCGTGGCGCTTCACCTCAGGACACCCTACCGTGGCGCTTCACCTCAGGACACCCTACCGTGGCGCTTCACCTCAGGACACCCTACCGTGGCGCTTCACCTCAGGACACCCTACCGTGGCGCTTCACCTCAGGACACCCTACCGTGGCGCTTCACCTCAGGACACCCTACCGTGGCGCTTCACCTCAGGACACCCTACCGTGGCACTTTACCTAACAGTATACGGCCAGTGAACATTTTAGGCTCTTTATTGAGCTGGCAAGCTTGTATCTACTCGCCATAGAAGCAGTAACAGTTAGTTACAGAATTTCACTCTCCTCTCCAACTAGCGTAGATGTGTTGGGTGATAAGTGTCCAGTTTGTAGCGCGCCGTAGATGTGTTGGGTGATAAGTGTCCAGTTTGTAGCGCGCCGTAGATGTGTTGGGTGATAAGTGTCCAGTTTGTAGCGCGCCGTAGATGTGTTGGGTGATAAGTGTCCAGTTTGTAGCGCGCCGTAGATGTGTTGGGTGATAAGTGTCCAGTTTGTAGCGCGCCGTAGATGTGTTGGGTGATAAGTGTCCAGTTTGTAGCGCCGTAGATGTGTTGGGTGATAAGTGTCCAGTTTGTAGCGCGCCGTAGATGTGTTGGGTGATAAGTGTCCAGTTTGTAGCGCGCCGTAGATGTGTTGGGTGATAAGTGTCCAGTTTGTAGCGCGCCGTAGATGTGTTGGGTGATAAGTGTCCAGTTTGCAGCCAGAGGAAGATCGTCTCACAGCCATGTA
Organism: Oncorhynchus nerka; assembly: GCF_034236695.1. Classification (NCBI taxonomy): domain Eukaryota; kingdom Metazoa; phylum Chordata; class Actinopteri; order Salmoniformes; family Salmonidae; genus Oncorhynchus; species Oncorhynchus nerka. The sequence continues at coordinate 12,216,884 of NC_088402.1, forward strand.
CAGACTTAAACGGCGATGCAAATAAATCCGTAAAAGTCTTGTAACGGCTGATAATATCGGTCTGGCTCTAGTTACACAAACACACTGCTTCAACACACACACACACACACACTGCTTCAACACACACACACACACACACACACACTGCTTCAACACACACACACACACACACACACACACACTGCTTCAACACACACACACACACACACACACTGCTTCAACACACACACACACACACACACACACTGCTTCAACACACACACACTGCTTCACACACACACACACTGCTTCAACACACACAACTCAAACTACACTCCTTTTAAACACAGTCTAGAAAGGATTCACACACACACTTGCAGGGACTGCAATCAACATTTTGATCCACCAGCTAGTGTTGTCGTGTATTTTATTTATTTTTTGCAATTTGACTGACAACATATTCTAAGTGGTTTAATGTCTGGAGTACTGGAGCTAAATTTATAGTTTACAACACCATCCTCTGTCCCAAATGAATAGGAAACATTATCGGCACCTAATTCCTTCTAATTAAACCGTGCCAATCCTTCCGATTCATTTGTGGTTGAGGCCTGAATATTTCTTCTAATGACGTTAGGCCACATTTGAGTTATGAAAACATCTGACCAACTTACATATTAAAGAGGGGGGGGGTCCCTTTATCTTCATACACAGCATGTTGTGAATCACACCCACACAGTGTCACAAACACACCCACACAGACTAGCCCCAGAGGAAAGGAGGAGGTCAAATTCCATCTACATCATACTGACTCGCGTGGTGGTGTCCATGTTTGATTTAACTGACAGTATGAAATGGAACTAAAACCTGATTCCTTTTCTCAGGGAAAAAAATAAAATAATAAAACATTTGGGGAGATATATAAATTAAAAGTTCAAACAAATTTGGTCTACTTCGCTGTCAGTTTTGTCCTAGTTTGGTTGAATGTAAAACAAAATCAGAATACAGAAAGCCCATTAGAGCCACTATTAATTATAATTACTATTAATTAATTTGTTGCCATTCTATGTTCATACAACATATTTAGAACATTTATTATTTAGAAACTTAAAATACCGAACAAATAAGAAATATATGATATTTTGGCGATGTCGCCCAGCCTACCACTAGAGTCTATTACCTTTCACTAGTTACAGATGGTGTGAAGGTAGCTCGGCCATGTAGGTAGGAAACAGAACTCAGGTGTAACTTACAGCCTATTGGTTTGGTTTAGTTCACCATATGTAATATGTAGGCCTACATTACAGTTTAGACAGAAACACAGTCTCTGACAGTTATAATGTAAAGATGGCCACGAACAACATGGCTGATGTTTTACATTCTCCCAAACAAATGTGCAAATTATTTTATTTTCATTTTGTGTAAAAAAAAAAAAAAAGTTTTACTTATTGTGTAATGTTGCTGCTACCATCTTATGACGGAAAATTCCTTCTGGACGTCAGAAAAGCAACGACTCACCGCGGACTGGAAGAAACGTTTTCCTTTAACGAGTCTGACGACAAGGATATCCTGCTTTCACTGGAACAGGCCCAGATCCACGCCTTCTGCGTGAAGAAAAGGGGACGCAGATCGGAGATGCTTCCGGGAATCCGGAGGCGAGCGAGTAAACTCCCAATGCCATCCATTCTCCTTGCTAACGTGCAATCGTTGGAAAATAAAATTGATGACCAACTATTAAGATATTCCTACCAACGGGACATTAAAAACTGTAACATCTTATGTTTCACTTAGACGTGGCTGAACAAAGAAACGGACAATATAGAGCTGGCAGGATTTTCCATCCACCGGCAGAACAGAGACGCTACCTCTGGTAAGACGAGGGGTGGGGGTGTGTGTCTATTTGTCAATAACAGCTGGTGCGCGATGTGTAATATTGAAGAAGTCTCGAGGTATTTCTTGCCTGAGGTAGAGTACCTTATGATAAGCTGCCGACCACACGATCTACCAAGAGAGTTCTCATATTATTCGTAGCAGTCTATTTACCACCACTGAACGATGGCACTAAGACCGCTCTCAACCAACTCTATAAGGCCATAAGAAAATAAGAAAATCCTCACAGAGAAGAGGCGCTCCTAGTGTCCGTGGACTTTAAATGCAGGCAAACTTAAATCAGCTTTACCAAATTTTTACCAGCATGTCACCAGTGCAACCAGGGGGGAAAAAATCCTAGACTACATTTACTCCACACACAGACATGGATACATACGTGAGCTGCCCAGTAACGCGAGTCTTTCCCAGACGAGCTAAATGTCTTTTATGCTCGCTTCAAGGCAAGCAACACTGAAGCATGCACAAGAGCACCAGCTGTTCTGGATGAATGTGTGTGAATGCTCTCAGTAGCCTATGTGAACAAAACCTTTAAACAGGTCAACATTCACAAAGCCGCTGGGCCAGACGGATTGCCAGGACGTGTACTCAAAGAACAACCAGACCAACTGTCAAGTGTCTTCACTGACATTTTCAACCTCTCCCTGACCAAGTCTGTAATACCTACATGTTTCAAGCAGACCACCATAGTCCCTGTGCCCAAGGAAGTGAAGGTAACCTGCCTAAATGAGTACCAACCCGTGGCACTCACATCAGTAGCCATGAAGTGCTTTGAAAGGCTGGTCATGGCTCACATCAACAGCATCCTCCCGGATACACTAGACCCACTCTAATTTGCATACCACGCAAACAGATCCACAGATGACACACTCTGAATCGCACTCCACACTGCCCTTTCCCACCTGGACAAAAGGAACACCTAGGTGAGAATGTTCATCGACTACAGCACAGCGTTCAACACCATAGTACCCACAAAGCTTTGTTTTTTTGTACTTAGTCCACTCCTGTATTCCCTGTTCACCCACAACTGCGTGGCCACACACAACTCCAACACCATCATTAAGTTTGCTGACGACACAGCTGTGGTAGGTCTGATCACCGACAACGATGAGACGGCCTATAGGGAGGAGGTCAGAGAACCGGCAGTGTGGAACAACCTCTCCCTCGATGTGAGCAAGACAAAGGAGCTGATCGCGGACTTTAGGAAAAGGAGGGTCAAACGGGGCTGCAGTGAAGTGGGTTGAGTTTCTCAAGTTCCTTGGTGTCCACATAACCAACGATCTATCATGGTCCAAACACACCAAGACAGTCATGAAGAGGGCAGATCCTCAAAAGGTCCTACAGCTGCACCATCGAGAGCATCCTGACCGGTTGCAAACCGCCTAGTATGGCAACTGATATGACATCTGCTCGGCATCTGACCGTAAGGCGCTACAGAGTGTAGTGCGTACGGCCCAGTACATCACCAGAGCCACTCTTCCTGCAATCCAGGACCTATATAATAGGTGGTGTCAGAGGAAAGCCCATAAAACTGTCAGAGACTCCAGTCACCCAAGATATAGACTGTTTTCTGTGCTACCGCACAGCAAGCAACAGCAGAGCGCCAAGTCTAGGACCAAAAGGCTCCTCAACAGCTTCTACACCCAAGTCAGACTGCTGAACAATTCATAAAAATCACCACCGGACAATTTACATTGACCCCCCCGCCTGAATAAATATATTCTGCAGAACAAACATGCTTCTCTGACTTGCAGAAAATAAATCACATCAGTTTAACTCATGACCTTTCTATCTGGAACATTAACACAACGTTGTGCCCTGCTGTATGTGGCCCAGCCAGGTGATGTGGATTCCACCCACTCAACATACAAGGGGTGTGTTCAGTCAATAAGCAAATGTTCAAGACAACCAGGTGGTCTGTTCTATGTTTTATTTAGCGTTCAACCCCCGCCAACCTCTGATGGACAGGAAGCCACAAAAGTATTTGGAAAATGAATCTGTCAAATCGCATAACACGTCTCTCTACCTCACACATCCATCCATCCATCCATCATGGCTCAGAGGTGTACATACACAATCCACATTTTTCTTGCTATTAATAAATGGCTGACCCTGGGTGCCTCTGGGGGAGATGGGATACGCAAAAAATTTTTACATGCATATAATACACACCTGTGCATGTGTGAAATAGGCCCAATATAAGTACCCACCCTCGCCTCCATGCATAGAGTTATGCCATAACAAGCACGCCCCCCTCTGCAGGCAACGTTAGTTAGCCAGCCAGCCAGCCAGCCAGCTCATGCCATCCAGACAACCACTTACAAGCATGCCATCCAGACAACCACTTGTTTGTTTACAAGCAAAACAAACAAATACTTGCAAGCAGAAAACAAACAGCCATTCATTTCTCAGCGGTGTATGCCATTCATTTCTCAGCGGTGTATGCCATTCATTTCTCAGCGGTGTATGCCATTCATTTCTCAGCGGTGTATGCTAGGGTAACTAGGGTAACGTAACCTCTTTGATAACATCCGGAAATCAGTAACGTTAGCGAGCAGTCTCCTCTCATCACGTTCGCCAGCCGGAAATAGCATTGTTGCCCACAACTGGATTAATCATTATTTAATACCGTGGATCGATTATCACTGCGAACAACAGTCCTGTCCACCTCGGCCAGAACAATAAAAACGGAACATAGCTTTGTGTATCAACTAGATAAGTCAGTCGCCGAGGCATAACTCACACCACCCAACTAACTAAACAAATCGAGGCCAATAAGGACATGAAAATGGACGTAAGTAAATGTGTGTTTGTCTGGTTGACATATAACTAGGTAATAACATTATCCATGTACTGGAGTGTTCACTAGCTAGCTTAAGTGGCATGTATTGATGTTAACCACGGAACTGGTTCCAGTAGTTAACTACCCTATGTTTGTCTACCAACAGACAATAACAGACCACCAAGCCAGCGACCAGAGCAACTCGCCCCCGACACCCCCTCTACCAGTAACACACACCGGTGACCCATTACTAGCACGTCTTCCGTGTACCCGGGCTCTACAGGTCTCCATGACGCCGGTGTAAGCTAGCCAGCTAACAAAGGCCCTAGCTGTCTGACTAGAGCGGAATACGGCAACAACCGGAGACGGCAGGGGAGGGAGGAAGCAACACAGCTTTTAAAATAACCCACAAAAGTTATGTTTACGGCCCGGTAAAGGCAATACATCGGGCGATGGGTTGTTTGAGGCGGTTAGAGGCACACTGTTTCCCCGGGTGAGGGCTACTTACAGGCGGAGAGGGCGGATGGTTGAAGATTTCAGCCCCGATTCTCTATCCAGATTTCCAGGCTTTCACTCCGACAACATGGCGGCTCGGAGGGGAGCAGAGACAGGCAGACGCGGTGCATCATGGGAACGGAGGAGAGCAGAGAGAGTGCGGTTCATTGCGCCAACTGGGAGGGGAGGGTTTCTCACCAGTCCCTTTGTTATACATACGTGTGGCTCTGTTGACATGCGCTGTTCTCTCACATTGGGCAAAAATACACTAATGATCTCAAATACATTCACAATAAAGATTTTAGTAGTGTCTATAACACTGGTTAGGGGAGTGTGTGGACAGTTCATTATTCCCAGTCAACGTTCTGTCCATACCTAATAACAGGTATCTAATGCCTGTGCAGAATGTTCAGAGAACTATGGTAATGGAGTCCAGCCCCAGCCATGACAACATGCTGACTCCTGAGCACACAGAGGGTGTACTTAAGGGGTACTCCGGGCAGAGGAAAAATAATTTGCTGGTACAGTAACCAAAAACAAATGTAGGAACCACTGCTCTACTAGACCGGTGCATTGTGAACCAACTAACAGCCAGTGTGAAAAGGGCGGTAGCGGCAGGTTAACTAACGGTTAAGAGGGTTTGGGTCACAGTAAAGAGGATTGGGTCACCAACTGAAAAAGTCACTAGTCCGAATCCCCGAACCAACTAGTTTGAAAAAAATCTGTCGATATGCCATTGAGCAAGGCACTTAACCCCAATTGGTCCTGTAAGTTGCTCTGGATAAGAATGTCTGCTAAATTACTCAACTTCAATGAAAAGTAGAGCATAGCCTGTTACAAAAAATGTAATCTAGTGTGTCACTAGAAATGACCATATGCAGCAGTCTACCGTGCAATGCAAGGCTAATTTCATACTTGCATCAATTTGTCCAAAGGTATGCATGTGTGTGTGTGTGTGTGTGTGTGTGTGTAGAAAACATAGGACTGATTTAATTTATAAACAGTTTATTTATTTCACCAACCCCCTCCCCAATGTCTCCTACCACACCGCGGTCTGTCTTACCCAGGAAACCACTTCATAAATACAGTCTCCCTCCCTCTCTCTCTGTCCTCCGCCAGACATTTCTGACCTGGAAATGCACAATGACCTATTGTATGGTGGTAAAATAATCAAGTGTCCTTGTATTCCTTTACATTAATATCATCAGGTCAGACCAGGGATTTTGTTTTTTACAGAAGAAAGGAAGGAGTGAATGAAGTGTAGAGGGGGAGAATAATAGAAGAAAGGAAGGAGTGAATGAAGTGTAGAGGGGGGAGAATAATAGAAGAAAGGAAGGAGTGAATGAAGTGTAGAGGGGGGAGAATAATAGAAGAAAGGAAGGAGTGAATGAAGTGTAGAGGGGGGAGAATAACAGAAGAAAGGGTAATAAGGTGTGAGGGAGGAAGCATTTCTAAAGTCATCAAGGACGATTCTTGGTCGTGAAAAAGGTGAGGAGAAATGTAAATGGGGCGTGGCTACGCAACCCCCTCCCCACCACCAAAACCAAAACAAACCAATCAGCCGGATATTTACATGCACAGAATCCCCACATCTTTCACCAGAGACACTAAAGCCCAATCCTTAAAATTGGTGCAGTGTACACACAATCACGACAAACCCACTTCTGTTTTTTTGCTGTGATTGTGAGTACACAGGGTCACCCTGTCACAACAAAATTAGGGACAAGATTGGGGATTGGGGGTACGACTGTTCTATTATGACCTCACATTCTAAAATGACAACATGGAAGAGCCGTGCCCCATGTGACTTGAGGCCCCTCCCACAATAGTTCAGAGGTCATTCAGCTAGTCCTTTAGAACTACACACACACACACAGGGTCCTAGGAGTGCAAAGAGCCAGCAGGTGCAGAGTGTCATCTCAATATCCTCCGTGTCCATTAACAAGTGACCATGCCCAGTGTCCCCCCCTCCCCACCTCCCATAGAATGGCTGGTTCCACCCTGTCCTCTGTACATTCACCTCAGGGGTATCAGTCAGTTTACCCTTGATTACCATACACATACACGGTCTCACATACACACACAGGTGAGTCCATCTTTCAGTTGTACTGTGACACGCAGAGTGAGTGCTCTGTTCCCAAGGCGACAGCTTCACCGCTGAGGTGTGGTCTGATGGGGGCGCCTCCTTCCCCTACCCAGCCCTGAGAGAGAGAGAGAGAGAGAGACAGAGATGAGAGAGACATATCATACAGTTCAATTAGAAAGTAGGTCACACAATAAATCATATATATTTTGTTAAAGCCTTCGAGTGCTCTCATACTCCCTTAAAAGACCTTCGCTTGAAAAACGTTTGTCCATCTCGAGACACCGTAGCTAGTACACACTTCCTCAAAATAGTCTGAATTAATCTAACACAAATCTGTCATACATTTTTGTCAAGGAGATCTTAGTTGCGCAATTTTACATCTAACTAAGATGTTTGGTGCAGTATTTGTCAAGGTAAAAATGTGCATGAAAACAATGTCATTTGTTGAATGACAACAAACACTAAGAATCCCTACTGTTGGCCAATCACGAAAAAGGGGCGTAAACTTCGGCTTGTGTGCACGAACAGACAAAAAAACCTTTGCTGAAGACCAATTAGAACAAAAACGTCCCAAAATATCATAATATGTGCACTAGCTGTTCTGAACCGTTGCGGAATGGAAGGACTAGGGTAAGGGGTCACCGTGAGGTTAAGGTTGAAACGTTAAGAGGTTACCTACGTGTAGAGGGGCTGCAGTTGGAGGTGTGAGGTCTTCTGAGGAGGCTGGTAACCATAGGATTCAAAGCCACCAATGAAATCAACTGAGAGAGAGAAAGAGATCAGAGGCAGACGGAACACCCAGACGGGACAGACAGACGGAACACCCAGACGGGACAGACAGAACACCCAGACGGAACACCCAGACGGGACAGACAGACGGAACAGACAGACGGAACACCCAGACAGAGCAGACAGAACAGACGGAACACCCAAACGGGACAGACGGAACACCCAGACGGGACAGACAGACAGAACACCCAGACGGGACAGACAGAACACCCAGACGGGACAGACAGACGGAACAGACACCCAGACAGAACAGACGGAACACCCAGACGGAACACCCAGACAGAGCAGACAGACAGGACAGACAGAACAGACAGACGGGACACCCAGACAGAACAGACAGACGGAACAGACAGACAGACAGAACACACAGACGGGACACCCAGACAGAACAGACAGACGGGACACCCAGACAGAACAGACAGACAGACAGAACAGACAGACGGAACACCCAGACAGAAGGGACACCCAGACAGAACAGACAGACGGAACACCCAGACAGAACAGACAGAACACCCAGACAGACGGAACAGACAGACGGAACACCCAGACAGAACAGACAGAACAGAACAGACAGACGGAACACCCAGACGGGACAGACAGAACACCCAGACGGGACAGACAGAACAGACGGAACACCCAGACGGAACACCCAGACAGAGCAGACAGACGGAACACCCAGACAGGACAGACAGAACAGACAGACGGGACACCCAGACAGAAGGGACAGACAGACAGAACAGACAGACAGAACAGACAGACGGGACACCCAGACAGAACAGACAGACAGACAGAACACCCAGACAGAAGGGACACCCAGACAGAACAGACAGACAGAACAGACAGACGGAACACCCAGACAGAACAGACAGAACACCCAGACAGAACAGACAGACGGAACACCCAGACAGAACAGACAGACGGAACACCCAGACAGAAGGGACAGACAGACAGAACAGACAGACGGAACACCCAGACAGAACAGACAGAACACCCAGACAGACGGAACAGACAGACGGAACACCCAGACAGAACAGACAGACAGAACAGACAGACAGAACAGACAGACAGAACACCCAGACGGGACAGACAGAACACCCAGACAGAACAGACAGACGGGACACCCAGACAGAACAGACAGACAGAACAGACAGACAGAACAGACAGACGGAACACCCAGACGGGACAGACAGAACACCCAGACAGAACAGACAGACGGGACACCCAGACAGAACAGACAGACAGACAGAAGGGACACCCAGACAGACGGAACAGACAGACAGACGGAACACCCAGACAGAACAGACAGACGGAACACCCAGACAGAACAGACAGACGGGACACCCAGACAGAACAGACAGACGGAACAGACAGACGGAACACCCAGACAGAACAGACAGACGGAACACCCAGACAGAACAGACAGACGGGACACCCAGACAGAACAGACAGACGGAACACCCAGACGGAACAGACAGACGGAACACCCAGACAGAACAGACAGACGGAACAGACAGACAGAACAGACAGACAGAACAGACAGACGGAACACCCAGACAGAACAGACAGACGGGACACCCAGACAGAACAGACAGACGGGACACCCAGACGGAACAGACAGACGGAACAGACAGACGGAACACCCAGACAGAACAGACAGACGGAACACCCAGACAGACGGAACAGACAGACAGACGGAACACCCAGACAGAACAGACAGACAGAACACCCAGACGGGACAGACAGACAGAACACCCAGACAAGACAGACAGACAGAATAAAGAGATAAATGGATCACTCAGACAGACGCAACACTCACAGCTATCCTCGTCATCCTGGAAGACTTTGCTCACATAGCAGGCATACACGAAGCCAAAGAGCTAAGGGAGAGACAGAGGTTAAGGTTAGTATCATGTTGTGTTGTGTGTGTGTGTGTGTGTGTCAGGGTTTCCGTTAGTCAATAATAGCCAACTTCAGGCCAATAAAAAAAAAAGATCTGAAAAGCTGATAAATGAAATTGGCACCGGACAGCCAGGAGAATTTTTTTAAATCCCATTGCAAAGTAATGATTTTTAACCTGTTCATTGATAGAAATACGAGGTGATGGAAATACATACATTTGCCCGGTCATTCTTAATAAAGAAATTAAAATCGGTCTTTAGGTTAATAATGGCACAACAATTCTAAATGCAATCGCATGAAAAAGTTTTTGATGGCTACGATTTAAAAAATATACGGTGACCCTTGAACGAGATGGCCGCGTGAACTAAGAGCTCCGCACAAGTAGTTTCCAATTCCTAATCTTACCTCCATTCCAAGTTCACACTCATTTAGCTTTAGTAAGAAAAAGTCATGGCGGCTACAAAAGGCGACACTTACAGGTGACATTTTTACCCGGACTCGAGTATTAGCGACGGAAAAAGCCTCCAAGAAGAAGCTAGCTTCAGAAAAAACTAGCGCCATTAGCCAGGAGCAAGAGAACCCGCTCCCCCACGAGGCACAACGAATGCCAACCTCGCACTCTGTCGAAGACATCCTTTCTGAGTTGAGATCCCAACGTACAGAACTAAACACCAAATTAGATGCCATTAACTCTCAGCTCAGTGCGATAGGGGGCAAGGTGACAATCCTGGAAAACGCATTGCCTGACATCAACAACAAGATAACCATAAACGCGGGGCGCCTGGACGAGGCAGAGGGGCGAATCCTATCCATGGAAAACTTATTGACAGATGCCATGGAAACAATAGCATATGCTAAAAAAGAAAATCGAGCATCTGGAAGAGAAAACAGAGGACCTGGAAAACAGGGGGCGAAGGAATAATTGTGTTCTATTCAATCTGGGCGAAAAAAAGAAGAGGGAAACATGCCACTGATCCGCTACCTGCAAGACAAACTTCCCGAGTGGCTCCACCTGCCCACCGACAGGCCCATAGAACTCGAGAGAGCTCACCGAGCACTGAGGCCCCCACCAGCAGCCAGACAACCACCGCGCCCAATCACCATACGTTTCCTGAGATTCACCGACAAGGAACGAGTCCTACAGGCGGCGAAAAACAACACCATCACAGTGGGAAACGCCAAACTCGCTTTACACCAGGACCTGTCAGCTGGAATACGCCCGAAAGCGCCGAGAATTTGACGAAGTGAAGAAATACTCCATTGACCGAGGCATCTTCAGGGGATTCAAATACCCAAACGAGCTCAGGATTCTTCACCAAGGAGCCTTGCGACACTTCAAAACTCCCGAAGAGGCAAAACGTTTTTGAAAGACAATCCTGGCCAATGAGAAACAGACCAATGACTAAATGCGATTAATGCCATTACTAAAGGAGGTAAGACGACATATAGCCGATATCCAGAGACCCACCCCCTAAATGTCATTACAGCCGTCCAATTTATATTTATTTTCCTTTAACTGAGAGGGATGGGCTGTATAGCCTAACCTAGGCCTACTAATGTTTCAGCCTACTTTTATTTCCCTGTTTTTTTGTTGTTGCTATTATTACCTGGGGTTCCCTAGGTCCCTTGGGGAGGTATATGTAGGCTGGGCTATTGATTTTATTTTTCTCCCCTCTTTTACTGAGGTCTGGACGAGGGCAACTGTGTTATTTACTCAATGCGGGGTGGAGAGGATGAGGCATTTCTTTGGTGGGGAGAGGGAGACGTTGTGCGTTGCTAACTGTTCCCGGTTTTTGTTTTATTCGGAACACAGAATTGAGACTGAGCGGGGGTAATAGATCCAACGGGATGTGTCGAGTTGTTTGGGAACTCGGCTGGGGTGTTCAGAGATTATTATTTTATGTACACCATTTATTTTCCTTTTATGTGAACGCAGCTGTAATTACTATCCACTTTTACCCAGCGATGACTTGCACTAAAGTTCGATTACTGCTCGATGACGATGACTAGTACCTTAAATCTATTGACATGGAACTGCCATGGTCTAGGGCATGCAATAAAACGGAAAAAGATACTATGTGCTCTAAAAAAGGAAAAAGCAGACATTGCGCTATTACAAGAGACACACCTCTGTGATGCTGAACATGCCAAACTCCGCAGAGCTTGGGTGGGACAGGTGTATTTCTCATCTTTCAAATCAAACAGTAGAGGCACAGCCATACTTATCCATAAAAATGTTCCATTCATAATAGACAAAAACATATCTGATCCGGAGGGGAGATTTATTTTGATAACTGGGTCACTATATGGTCAACCAATTACTATATTAAACATATACGCCCTAACACAGATACTCCTGCCTTCATGTCAAAAATTATAACCCTGTTCAATGAGCATTGTGTCTCCTTTGGTGTGGTGGCCGGAGATTTTAATTGTACCCTTAACCCAACCCTAGACAAATCATCTCAAGTCCCCACCACAAATCCTAGATCTGCAAAGATGTTGAACTCTCTTACTAAAGAGATGGGGCTGATAGATATCTGGAGAGAGAATAATAGCTCATCTATGGACTATACATACTACTCTAATGTCCATAACACCTACTCCCGTATAGATTACATTTTTATCCCAAAGAGTTTCATAAATTCAGCCACTTGTACAATCGGACCCATAGCACTTTCAGATCACGCCTTTGTCCACCTCCGCTTTGACCTCTGCAAAAACATCCCGAGGTCAAAGAGCTGGAAATTCAACACCTCCATGCTATCAAATGACGAGTTCCATACATTAGTAACTACATGGATAGACAACTACACACAAGACAATAAAGATTCCCCTGTTTCTCCGGCCACAATGTGGGACGCTGCTAAAGCCACACTAAGAGGTCATCTAATTGCATATGCTTCCTCTAAGAAAAAAAGCAATGGAAGCACACAGGCTAGATCTTGAGAGGGAGCTGGAATGCTGTGAAAAAATACATAAACAATCCCTAGACAGCACTTCCTGGTCATCTTAAAGCAGCCAAAGCCAAACTGAATTTGGACTACACTCGGGAGATAAAAAAAAAGTTTTCTTTACTAAACAGAAATACCATGAGTATAGCAATAGGCCCAGTAGATTGCTTGCTTACCAATTAAAAAAAGGAGCAGTCAGAGCGTACAATCATGGCTATCCGAACAGCAGAGGACGAGGTCACATATGACCCAAAAAAGTTCAATTTAACTTTTCATGATTTTTACTGCAAACTATATACCTCTGAGAGAAAACACACGGAGGCAGAACTCCACTCTTTCCTAGAGGGAATCTCGCTACCTAAACTATCAGAGACCGACCAGGAAGATCTCAACTCCCCTTCACTCCTGAGGAGATCCTGGAGGCAATTACCTCCATGCCACCTAATAAGTCCCCAGGCCCAGATGGATTCCCCAGAGAGTTCTATAAAGCTTTTTGGCCCCAGCTCAGCCCTATCTTCATGCCAATGCTGGAGGATTTTTGCAAAAACGGAGTTCTCCCAGACTCAATGCACACAGCTCGCATTACAGTGTTGCTAAAAAAGGACAAGGACCCCCTATCCTGCTCGTCCTTCCGGCCCATAAGCTTGTTGGATTTCGACTATAAAATAATTACCAAATTGCTCGCCAAAAGACTAAACACTCTTCTTCCCAAAATAATAAAAGCGGACCAAACTGGATTTATTAGAGACAGATACTCTTCTGATAACATTCGCCGTCTTTTTGATATTATTGATCAAGTAAACGCACAAAAGACCCCTGTCCTGCTGGCTTCACTGGATGCTGAGAAGGCGTTTGACAGGATGGAGTGGAGCTTTCTGTTTTCAGTCTTAGAAAAGTTCAATATGGGCCCAAATTTATTAAATGGATCAAATCACTATACTCTCATCCAAATGCCATGGTGACTACTAATGGACTGAACTCTGACAGATTCCCTCTGGAGCGGGGCACAAGACAAGGGTGCTCGCTGTCCCCGCTGCTCTACTTGTTGGGGGCGGAGCCTCTGGCAGAGCTGATAAGGAGCAATCCAAGTATTATGGGTGTTTCTGCAGGTGGCCTGCAGCACAAGATTTCGCTTACGCGGATGATGTCTTGCTCTACATATCCAACCCTGAGAAATCCATCCCTCTCATTTTAGACACAATTGCCCAGTATGGCAAGTTCTCAGGTTATAAGATCAATTTTAACAAATCCACTGTCTGCCCTCTCAATATTACACTCACCAGCTCTATGAAGACACTTTGTCCTTTCCAATGGAAAACACAGGGGTTTCAATACCTCGGGATCTTCATAACACCAGATCTGAATAGCCTTTTAAGGAAAATTATCTTCCACTCCTGGATCGAATCAAGAACAATCTCCAAACCTGGATCTCCCTCCCAATTAGCTTAGTAGGAAGAATTAATGTAATCCGTATGAACGTCCTCCCTAGACTGAACTACTTATTTCAGATGCTCCCATGCTATCTCCCAGTTTCCTTCTTCAAAACAACTAACCAAAGCATCACCAAATTTATATGGGGCAATAAAAAACCTAGGATCAAGTTTTCCACTTTATCAAAACCCGAATCTAAAGGTGGCCTTGCCCTTCCCTCCCTTCAATTGTACTACTGGTCTGCCCAAATCAGCAACATGCTAACATGGATCACAAACAGACAAGAGTCAACGTGGATTCAGATAGAAGCCCAATCCTGTGGTTCATTGCCCTTAAGCTCAATTATATTCATTAATAACTTTAGTGAAGTGGGCAACATAGCCAAATCCTTTGTGATTTACAGCACCCTACTAGCGTGGAGGGACTGTAACAAATACCTGGGCATTTCCTCCCAAATATGTTCTCACTCGCCTATAGTAGGCAACCCAGACTTGCCAAAAGCCCTGAGGGATGCCAACTTTAATCTTTGGCATACTCTAGGAATCAGGACCTTTTCAGACCTATTTCATCAGAAAACCACTACACTGAAATCCTTTCAAGAGCTCTGCAGTGAATTCGACGTGCCAAGATCCCATTTTTTAAATATCTTCAAATTAGACATGTAATTTCCTCATTTACCTCCAAGAGGAGGTTTAGAACTCAGTTGAACGAAGTTGAAACCCTTCTTGTCACAGCACAATCCATTAAAGGCAAAATATCTTGCATCTATAGACTCCTTTCTGAGAAAGGAAGCTCCTCCTTTACTCCTTTGAAAATAATCTGGGAAAAGGACCTTGGTCTGACTATTAGTGATGAGTTATGGGCGGAGGTTTGCGACAAGGTATACTGCTCCTCTACCAGTGTAAAAATGAAAGAATCTAATTACAAATTTTTGTACAAATTTTATTATACTCCTTTGAGACTCCATAGAATGAAAACAGATATGTCTCCTAACTGTAAAAGATGTACCTCTGAATGTGGAACCTATATGCATGTATTTTGGAGCTGTAGGGAGATTGCCAGATTCTGGCAATCTGTACATACTGCTGCACAGAAAATACTAGAGGTACAGTTTGATATGACCCCATGTATCTATCTTCTTAATGCCCAGCAGGACTTTGTTCTTGATCCTGACAGAGAAAATTTGCTTATGACTATTACATACTTTGCTAAGAAATGTATTCTTCTATTGTGGGCCTCTAATACCCCTCCTACATTTAAAATGTGGATTGACCAGATTGTTGACTTCCTTCCTCTTGAAAAGCTCACTTATGACCTCCACAAGAGACAGCCCAAGTTTGATAGACTCTGGTCCCCACTATTCAACTATATTTCAAACTGGACAGAGTGAACGGGGTGACTAGGGAAATGCGCAGATACATTTTGTGTAAGGTACTGTAAAACCTAAAAAGGAATTATTGGCCCGTCGTCTCAGCGAATGCTTGAAATAGCTGATAAGAACCTTGATAGTGCTGCTGCAAGTGGTATGGTGTTTTTTGTGTTGTGTGTGTGTTTTTATTTTAATTTAGTTTTTGAGTACGTGTGTGTGTGTGTGTATATGTATATGTGCGTATGTATGTATGTATGTATGTATGTATGTATGTATGTATGTGTGTGTGTATGTATATGTGCGTATGTATGTATATGTGCGTATGTATGTATGTATGTATGTATGTATGTATGTATGTATGTATGTATGTATGTATGTATGTATGTATGTATGTTCCTCTTTAAGGAATACCTAGGATAGGATAAAGTAATCCCTCTCACCCCCCCTCCCCCTGAAAAGATTTAGATGCACTACTGTTCCACTGGAGGTCATAAGGTGAATGCACCAATTTGTAAGTCGCTCTGGATAAGAGCGTCTGCTAAATGACTTAAATGTAATGTATGTATGTATGTATGTATGTATGTATGTGCGTATGTATGTATGTGCGTATGTATGTATGTATGTATGTATGTGCGTATGTATGTATGTATGTATGTATGTATGTATGTATGTATGTATGTATGTATGTATGTGCGTATGTATGTATGTATGTATGTATGTATGTATGTATGTATGTATGTATGTATGTGCGTATGTATGTATGTATGTATGTATGTATGTATGTATATATGTATGTATATACAGGTACCAAGGAAAATATATAGATTAAGAAAAATAAATGCTTTTATTTGACTTTATCATTCATTTTAATTGTATTTTAATTTTCTCAAATGTATTATTATTTTTTGACTTTTTATTTTTTTAAGCTTGTCACATCTGTGAATGTGGAATATGTTTTGTTGGTTGATTGAAAAACAAGAACTTAATAAAACTTTAAATTGAAAAAAAATATATATATATATATTTTTTTTTATTTCTCAACTGGTAATTTAAGCGTGGTTCCCATTCGCCATTCAAGTGCTTAGGCAATGGTAGGCAGGAGTTAGCGCATCACACAACGCTTTGCAATGTGAGCTGGAGGCAGTATGCAGATTGAAAACATACGTTTCATTGTGTGAAACCTGAATGTCTTACCTTGTTTCAAAGTAGCCCGAGCCAAAATACTTTCCTTTAAACGTAGAGGCAGTTATTTTAGAAAGACCTCCATGTGCCGTTGAAACAAGTAGCCCATTTCTCTTACGTTCTATTGGTTATCAAATCAACTTTCTTTTACTGTCCGGTAGCCAAAGACACAATCCTAGTCATATTAGCAACCCATGCTAGTTGTTTAACTTTACAACAGATATTTTATTCTCCGTCACATGAAACCCACTCGCATGTGCATTGTGCTTTTGACATTCGGACGTAGCCTACTGCCTCGTGTACGCAGCTATAATGTGAAGAAATAAGTTTATTAAAATTTGAAGCCAAACATTCTGATCTGTTGCATCAGCCTCAATGCTTTTTTGTTGATGTACTGGATGTATGAATTTGGGATCTATCGTCCCACAACTGTCAGATTTAATGAGCCATTCGCAGTTTCACTGTTCCCGGCCGTGTGTACGTAGACTTGCATGGCTTAATCTTTGAGACAAGCATATGCTACTGGCAGGATCAACCAGGTAGCCACTCACAACGTAGAGGTTGAACCGAGGCACACTAAACAAAGAACAACCAGGGACCGGACCTCTGTTTGGAAATATTTCTTTCTCACGCAGTCCGTTGCTCGTCTTGTTGGCTGAGGAAGAGTAAACGTGGACAGGTATTCTAACAGCTTCAACGTGCGCATCGGAATTCGTTAAGAAGGACGCACGCCATTGTTTTGTTAAGATAAATCACCATAATCTAAATTTAATTTTCTGTCATTCTGAGCATTGTGGGGTGGACGCCATATGGATATCGGTAAATTTCTGAAAATGTCCTGTAAATTAAAAGGTCGCTGGTCAATCGGCCGGCGCCACATTTTCCTAAGGGAAACCCTGGTGTGTTACTTACAGCCAGTAGAACCTGTAGCGCGGCACTCAGCACCTCAATGTACTGGTAGTCAAGGAGACAGCCAGAGACGGTGATGACATGGTGGTCGTCGGGGGCGATGCGGGAGTCCAACACCGGCGTTACTAGGCAACCAGGGCCGTGCTCCATCCACCAGGACCGATGCAGCGACGTGTTGAACGTCATCAGGATGTCCCTGTCCTACACACACACACAAATGACAAAAAACATGTTATGAACACATCAATACATAAACACACATTATTAACATGTTGTAAATCACACTACAAAAAGGGAAGCCCAGCCGCGAGCTGCCCAGTGACACAAGCCTACCAGACGAGCTAAATAACTTCTATGCTCGCTTCGAAGGCAAGCAACACTGAAGCATGCACGAGCGCATCAGTTGTTCCCGGACGACTGTGTGATCACAGTCTCCGTAACCGATTTGAGTAAGAACTTTAAACAGGTCAACATTCAAACAGATTACCAGAACGTGTACTCTGAGTCTTCACTGACATTTTCAACCTGTTCCTGATCGAGTCTGTAATACCCACGTTTCAAGCAGACCACCATAGTCCCTGTGCCCAAGAACATCAAGGTAACCTGCCTAAATGACTACCGACCCGTAGCACTCCAGTTTGTAGCCATGAAGTGCTCGTCATTAAACTAAGAGCCCCTGGGACTAAACACCTCCCTCTGCAACTGGAACCTGGACTTCCTGACAGGCCGCCCCCAAGTAGTAAGGGTAGGTAACAACATTTGCCATGCTGATCCTCAACATGGAGGCCCCTCAGGGGTGTGTGCTCAGTCCCCTCCTGTACTCCTTGTTCACCCATGACTGCATGGTCAAGCACGACTCCAAAACCATCATTAAGTTTCCTGACGACAACAGTGGTAGGCCTGATCACCGACAACGACGAGACAGCCTATAGGGAGGAGGTCAGAGACCTGGCAGGGTGGTGCCAGAATAACAACCTCTCCCTCAACGTAACCAAGACCAAGGAGATTATTGTGGACTACAGGAAAAGGAGGACCGAGCACACCCCCATTCTCATCGACGGGGCTGTGGTGGAGCAGGTGGAGAGCTTCAAGTTCCTTGGTGTCCACATCACCAACAAATTAACATGGTCCAAACACACCAAGACAGTTGTGAAGAGGGCACGGCAATGCCGTTTCCCCCTCAGGAGACTGAAAACAATTTGCATGGCTCTTCAGATCCTCAAAAAGTTCTACAGCTGCACCGTCGAGAACATCCTGACTGGCTGCATCACCGCCTGGTATGGCAACTGCTCGGCCTCCGACCGCAAGGCACTACATATGTTAGTGCAAGTCAGAGGAACGCTCTAAAAATTGCCAAAGACTCCAGCCAACCTAGTCATATAGACTGTTCTCTCTGCTACCTTACAGCAAACGGTACCGGAGCGCCAAGTCTAGGTCCAAAAGGCTTCTTGAAGAGCTTCTACCCCCAAGCCATAAGGCTCCTGAACAGCTAATCAAATGGCTACCCAGTACCCCCTGTATAGCCTCGCTACTGTCACTTTTTTTGTTCCTTAATTATCTTTGTATTATTGTTATTACATTTCTCCGTGATAAACACGTTATAAAACACAAATGCATGATAAACACGTTATAAACACACACACACATCTCTTACCTGAGACAAGTGTCCCACCTCAAGGTAGAAACAGATGATGAAGGAGTTCCATCCCACCCACAGCACCAACCACACCGCATACTGATATACACAGAGACAAAGAGGGGTTAGGGTGTGTGTGTGTGTGTATTAGAAGTTGACAGATTAAAATCGGCATGGCCGATTAATTAGGGCCGATTTCAAGTAATAATCGGTCGTATGCCTTTTTGGACGCCGATTATGGCCGATTACATTGCAATCCACGAGGAGACTGTGTGGCAGGCTGACTACCAAGGAGCCAAAGGTAAGTTGCTAGCTAGGATTAAACTTACCTTATAAAAAAAACAATCAATCTTCACATAATCACTAGTTAACTACACACTAGTTACTAGTTAACTGGTTGATGATATTACTAGGTTAACTAGCTTGTCCCTGCGTTGCATGAAATCAATACGGTGCCTGTTAATTTATCGTCGAATCACAGCCTACTTCAACTTGATGATTTAACAAAAGCGCATTTGTGAAAAAAAGCACAATCGATACAGTAATGTACCTAACCATAAACATCAATGCCTTTCTTAAAATCAATACACAAGTATATTTTTTTAAACATGCATATGTAGGGGCGGCAGGTAGCCTAGTGGTTAGAGTGTAGGGGCGGCAGGTAGACTAGTGGTTAGAGTGTAGGGGCGGCAGGTAGCCTAATGGTTAGAGTGTTGGGGCGGCAGGTAGCCTAGTGGTTAGAGTGTAGGGGCGGCAGGTAGCCTAATGGTTAGAGTGTAGGGACGGCAGGTAGCCTAATGGTTAGAGTGTAGGGACGGCAGGTACCCTAGTGGTTAGAGGAGGGGCGGCAGCCTAGTAGGGGCGGCAGGTAGCCTAGTGGTTAGAGTGTAGGGGCGGCAGGTAGCCTAATGGTTAGAGGCGGCAGGTAGCCTAGTGGTTAGAGTGTAGGGGCGGCAGGTAGCCTAATGGTTAGAGTGTAGGGGCGGCAGGTAGCCTAGTGGTTAGAGTGTAGGGACGGCAGGTACCCTAGTGGTTAGAGTGTAGGGGCGGCAGGTAGCCTAGTGGTTAGAGTGTAGGGGCGGCAGGTAGCCTAGTGGTTAGAGTGTAGGGGCGGCAGGTAGCCTAATGGTTAGAGTGTAGGGGCGGCAGGTAGCCTAATGGTTAGAGTGTAGGGGCGGCAGGTAGCCTAATGGTTAGAGTGTAGGGGCGGCAGGTAGCCTAATGGTTAGAGTGTAGGGGCGGCAGGTAGCCTAATGGTTAGAGTGTAGGGACGGCAGGTAGCCTAGTGGTTAGAGTGTAGGGACGGCAGGTACCCTAGTGGTTAGAGTGTAGGGGCGGCAGGTAGCCTAGTGGTTAGAGTGTAGGGACGGCAGGTACCCTAGTGGTTAGAGTGTAGGGGCGGCAGGTAGCCTAATGGTTAGAGTGTAGGGACGGCAGGTAGACTAGTGGTTAGAGTGTAGGGACGGCAGGTACCCTAGTGGTTAGAGTGTAGGGGCGGCAGGTAGCCTAGTGGTTAGAGTGTAGGGGCGGCAGGTAGCCTAGTGGTTAGAGTGTAGGGGCGGCAGGTAGACTAGTGGTTAGAGTGTTGGGTCAGTAACCGGAAGGTTGCAAGATCGAATCCTAGAGCTGAGAAGGTTAAAAAATCTGTCATTCTGCCCCTGAACAAGGCAGTAGTTCCCCGGGAGGCCGTCATTGACAATAAGAATTTGTTCTTAATTAACTGACTTGCCTAGTTAAATAAAGGTAAAATAAATCAACTAAAAAATGTAGTAAAAATAAATTAATGTTAGCAGGCAATATTAACTAGGGAAATTGTGTCAGGCTATATGCAGCAGTTTGAGCCACCTGGCTCGTTGCGAACTGGGTGAAGACCATTTCTTCCTAACAAAGACCCTAATTAATTCACCAGAATGTTACGTAATTATGACATAACATTGAAGGTTGTGCAATGTAACAGGAACATTTAGACTTAGGGATGCCACCCGTTAGATAAAATAAGGAATGGTTCCGTATTTCACTGAAAGGATAAACGTTTTGTTTCCGAAATGATAGTTTCCGGATTTGACCATATTAATGACAAAAGTCTCGTATTTGTGTGTGTTTATTATATTATAATTAAGTATATGAATTGATATTTGATAGAGCAGTCTGAGCGGTGGTAGGCAGCAGCAGGCTCGTAAGCATTCATTCAAACAGCAGCTCTTAGCAATGCTGGGATGCACAGCGCTGTTTATGACTTCAGGCCTATCAACTCCCGAGATTAGGCTGGCATTACTAAAGTGCCTATAAGAACATCCAATAGACAAAGGTACATAAAATACAAACAGTATAGAGAGAAATAGTCCTATAATTCCTATAATAACTACAACTTAAAACTTCTTAACTGGGAATATTGAAGTCTCATGTTAAAAGGAACCACCATCTTTCATATGTTCTCATGTTCTGAGCAAGGATCTTAAACGTTAGCTTTTTTACATGGCACATATTGCACTTTTACTTTCTTCTCCAACACTTTGTTTTTGCATTATTTAAACCAAATTGAACATTGTTCCTTCAGTTGCAATTGTCATTATTTCATATAAATATATATATAAAAATCAGCCGATTAATCAGTATCGTGTGTGTGTGTGTGTGTGTGTGTGTGTGTGTGTGTGTGTGCGTGTGCGTGTGCGTGTGTGTATATATATATATATGCATGTGTCTCACCAGTATGAGGTAGCGGGATCTGAACTGCACTGTTCCAAAGATCCCCAGTATGACGACCATGATATGGAGGAAGTTGGCCAGGATAGGAGCCCACTGGTAGCCCAGGAAGTCAAACACCTGTCTCTGTAACGCTGCCATCTATACACACACACACACACATAAATCACAAGATACATCTAGGGGATCATTATGGTATTACATTATTGCAATTTAAAACAATCTCTCTCTGGGATATGCACAGGGACACACAAAGAAACAACTGTCTCACTCTCTCTCTCACTCACACACACAGTATGCTGCAGTTGTTTCCATGGAAACTGCAAGGAGCACCAGCCGAGGGACTACCCCCCCGTCCCCCATCCCCAACACACACAGACACACAAACTCCCCAAACTACTGAAAATAAGCTGTATTCCAAAGTACCCACCGTCACACAATATATCACAATCAAATAAACACACGCCAACTACAGCATACTACCACACACACACATTAATAAAAACACTGAAAATAAAAAGTTGAAAATAAGACACAGAAATAAAAGTTTTGACCAAAGAGACAAAGAATAGTAGGATGTAGATGAGGGGAAGAGCAGGATGTAGATGAGGGGAAGAGCAGGATGTAGATGAGGAGAAGAGCAGGATGTAGATGAGGGGAAGAGCAGGATGTAGATGAGGGGAAGGGCAGGATGTAGATGAGGGGAAGGGCAGGATGTAGATGAGGAGAAGGGCAGGATGTAGATGAGGAGAAGAGCAGAATGTAGATGAGGGGAAGGGCAGGATGTAGATGAGGGGAAGAGCAGGATGTAGATGAGGGGAAGAGCAGGATGTAGATGAGGGGAAGGGCAGGATGTAGATGAGGGGAAGGGCAGGATGTAGATGAGGGGAAAGGCAGGATGTAGATGAGGGGAAGGGCAGGATGTAGATGAGGGGAAGAGAAGGGCAGGATGTAGATGAGGGGAAGAGAAGGGCAGGATGTAGATGAGGGGAAGAGAAGGGCAGGATGTAGATGAGGGGAAGAGAAGGGCAGGATGTAGATGAGGGGAAGAGAAGGGCAGGATGTAGATGAGGGGAAGAGAAGGGCAGGATGTAGATGAGGGGAAGGGAAGAGCAGGATGTAGATGAGGGGAAGGGAAGGGCAGGATGTAGATGAGGGGAAGAACAGGATGTAGATGAGGGGAAGAGAAGGGCAGGATGTAGATGAGAAGAAGAGAAGGGCAGGATGTAGATGAGAAGAAGAGAAGGGCAGGATGTAGCTGAGAAGAGCAGGATGTAGATGAGGAGAAGGGAAGGGCAGGATGTAGATGAGGGGAAGAGCAGGATGTAGATGAGGGGAAGAGCAGGATGTAGATGAGGGGAAGAGCAGGATGTAGATGAGGGGAGGAGAAGGGCAGGATGTAGATGAGGAGAAGAGAAGGGCAGGATGTAGATGAGAAGAGCAGGATGTAGATGAGGAGAAGGGAAGGGCAGGATGTAGATGAGGAGAAGGGAAGTGCAGGATGTAGATGAGGGGAAGAGCAGGATGTAGATGAGGGGAAGAGCAGAATGTAGATGAGGGGAAGAGCAGGATGTAGATGAGGAGAAGAGAAGGGCAGGATGTAGATGAGGAGAAGAGAAGGGCAGGATGTAGATGAGAAGAAGAGAAGGGCAGGATGTAGATGAGAAGGGAAGGATGTAGATGAGGAGAAGGGAAGGGCAGGATGTAGATGAGAAGAGCAGGATGTAGATGAGGGGAAGGGCAGGATGTAGATGAGGGGAAGAGCAGGCTGTAGATGAGAAGAGCAGGATGTAGATGAGGGGAAGGGCAGGATGTAGATGAGGGGAAGGGAAGGATGTAGATGAGGGGAAGGGCAGGATGTAGATGAGGGGAAGGGCAGGATGTAGATGAGGGGAAGGGCAGGATGTAGATGAGGAGAAGGGAAGGGCAGGATGTAGATGAGGAGAAGGGAAGGGCAGGATGTAGATGAGGAGAAGGGAAGGGCAGGACGTAGATGAGGAGAAGGGAAGGGCAGGACGTAGATGAGGGGAAGGGCAGGACGTAGATGAGGGGAAGGGCAGGATGTAGATGAGGGGAAGGGCAGGATGTAGATGAGGGGAAGAGAAGGGCAGGATGTAGATGAGGGGAAGAGAAGGGCAGGATGTAGATGAGAAGGGAAGGGCAGGATGTAGGTGAGGGGAAGAAGAGCAGGATGTAGATGAGGGGAAGAGAAGGGCAGAATGTAGATGAGGAGAAGGGAAGGGCAGGATGTAGATGAGAAGAGCAGGATGTAGATGAGGGGAAGAGCAGGGTGTAGATGAGGGGAATGGAAGGGCAGGATGTAGATGAGAAGAGCAGGATGTAGATGAGGGGAAGAGCAGGATGTAGATGAGGGGAAGGGAAGGGCAGGATGTAGATGAGGGGAAGGGCAGGATGTATATGAGGGGAAGGGAAGGGCAGGATGTAGATGAGGGGAAGGGAAGAGCAGGATGTAGATGAGGGGAAGGGCAGGATGTAGATGAGAAGACCAGGATGTAGATGAGAAGAGCAGGATGTAGATGAGGGGAAGGGCAGGATGTAGATGAGAAGAGCAGGATGTAGATGAGGGGAATGGAAGGGCAGGATGTAGATGAGGGGAAGGGAAGGGCAGGATGTAGATGAGGAGAAGGGAAGGGCAGGATGTAGATGAAGGGAAGAGTAGGATGTAGATGAAGGGAAGAGCAGGATGTAGATGAGGGGAAAAGCAGGATGTAGATGAGGGGAAAAGCAGGATGTAGATGAGGGGAAGAGCAGGATGTAGATGAGAAGAAGTGCAGGATGTAGATGAGGAGAAGTGCAGGATGTAGATGAGGAGAAGAGCAGGATGTAGATGAGGGGAAGAAGAGCAGGATGTAGATGAGGGGAAGAAGAGCAGGATGTAGATGAGGGGAAGAAGAGCAGGATGTAGATGAGGGGAAGAAGAGCAGGATGTAGATGAGGGGAAGAGCAGGATGTAGATGAGGAGAAGAGCAGGATGTAGATGAGGAGAAGAGCAGGATTTAGATGAGGGGAAGAGCAGGATGTAGATGAGGAGAAGAGCAGGATGTAGATGAGGAGAAGAGCAGGATGTAGATGAGGGGAAGGGCAGGATGTAGATGAGGGGAAGAGCAGGATGTAGATGAGGGGAAGAGCAGGATGTAGATGAGGGGAAGAGCAGGATGTAGATGAGGGGAAGAGCAGGATGTAGATGAGGGGAAGGGCAGGGTGTAGATGAGGGGAAAAGCAGGGTGTAGATGAGGGGAAGAGCAGGGTGTAGATGAGGGGAAGAGCAGGATGTAGGTGAGAGGAAGAGAGCTCTCTTCTTTTCCTGATGTTACTTTAAAAGCATGGTCTCCCAGAATACAGTGATCACACACACACACACACACACACACACACTTGTCCTGTGGTTGCCAATAATGTGACACACTGTTAATAGTTCAAACGTTTCAGTCAGACCATCTTTCTCACTCTCTCTTAGATTCAGTGAGTGGGAGAGGGATGGGAACAGGGACAAAGTGGTTATTGTGGATAAGCATCACACACCTTTTCCTCATTCACACCTCACTGCAACAAACACTCACCAGCTGCAGTGAACATATCGCCACCAGTGTAACTCTCCCGTCACACTTCCCCATCTTGGAGGGCTCTGGACGTGGCTTGGGGCCACGCAGGCTCCGGGGAAAGGACGGGTGGTCACCGGTCAGACCCAGACTGGCTGCCTGATTGAGATCACACCATGCCCGGCCGGACCTCGCCTGGACCACGTCCTCCTGGTTCTTCTAGGTATGGAAGACTCCTTGAGACTGACGTTAATTACACCGACACCAACCCATCCCGGCCCACTGTGATCATTCTGTCGGTATGTAAAGGTGCATGTGGTTACCCGGGGGGGGATCTCTTCTTCACGCGCCAGTCCGACAACTGTTTAAAGCAAAGACACTATTACCGAATCGCCTCGATCCGGCCACACCTTCAGGTTGATGGCGAAAGGAGGGGGAGACTGAGACAAGACACAAAGAAAGACGGAAAGCTATTATAACCCAGCAAGTCTCGCGGGTTAAATGGTAGAAATGAGCAGCATAAGATAACGGATCACACGGGGAGGGAGGGGGGAAGAGGAATGAAATGACCCGATGGAGGTAGCTAGCTAGCTGCCCGGGCTGATTAAACGAAATTGACACACACAAAGCGGTTCATTGTGACTCACGGTTGATTTTCAAGACGCTCGCGCTCCTTCCTCGTTCTCGGTAAACGGACGGAGTCTTCAACCGTAGTCCTCCGGTGGCTTAAAACCAAGGCTCGGGCTCTCTTCTCCGTCTCGCGGCGTCTTTGTCAACAATCGGTGGTGCCTGCTGGGGCGGGCGCGAGCACGCGGCAGCGCAAATCCCCCTCGTTTCAGAGGAACTGGGCCGTGTTCGAGATTGAACTATCAAAATCCTTCTTTCCTTCCTTGTGGCGATCACTGATCTTACATGATTAGATATGTGAGAGTAGGTGATCCCACTAGATTGATTTTACTTTTCAAACTTTGTCAAATCAATTATAACCTCAAGGAGAAGAACGTAGGAGGAAGGAAGAATGTAATTTCAAAGTAGTTCTAACACGGTCCCCGGAATCCTACCGACCGCGTGCGCGCGACCGCATGGAGAATGGAACAAGAGGAGCGCGAGGGGGTTCAGCAGATAGACAAAAGAAACAGGGCTCGCAGCGAATCTAATAAAAGTTTGTCAATAATACTAGACAGAAAAAGGTTACAGCAAATACAATATCTAGGTCCATGCTCTATAATGGTATTTGCATAAACCAATCTAAAGAATGTATTACTTAGATTATTAAATCCAAATTGCACATTTTAAAACTCTCAAAAACCTATAGCTATTTTAAATACCTAGTTGTATGGCTGTGTTTAAAAGTGTCAGTTTTTTTTAAAGGATACAAAGTACTAATACATTCAGAGTAAAGACAGGTATTACAAAACACACATTCAGCTTTATGGTCTTTCCACAAATAGTACATTTTGTGTGCATTCCTTTGATATATTAAGTAGAAATTGTAGACAGCAATGTTTTTTAAAAGCCTGTTATATGAAATGAAGTGTCCTTTAATATAGACCACATGGAGAATTTTTTAAATCCAGCATTTTGACATGTCCGATGGGTAAATGTGCGATGGGTAACAGTATAACTTTAGACCGTCCCCTCGCCCATACCCGGGCGCAAACCAGGGACCCTCTGCACACAACAACAGTCACCCTCGAAATATCGTTACCCATCGCAGAGCAAGTGACATCACCGATTGAAACGCTATTTAGCGCGCACCACCGCTAACTAGCTAGCCATTTCACATCCGTTACACCTGTGTGACTTAAGAAGATTCTATCCCACTTAACTTCAACATTTATCCAGGTTTTCACCATCATTGTAAAGCCCCTAGTTATTTTGTTGCTTTGACAAAGTCATTTTCGGAAGATTTATTTTAATGTGATTAGCGATTCATTGAAGTATGTCCCTCATTTTAAGGTCAACTCTGTTACGTGAACTAAACTCCTGTTTTAATCCAGTTATAGTGTAAAAGCAGGCGAGCTGGTTTTACTCTTTGGCCATTTTCTGGATGCTCAAACGGAATTCTTCCACCGCTCTTTGGTCGCTACATACTTCAGTCCCTGCAATCATTCAAGTCGTGTGTGGTGACATCAAAATTAGGGGTGTTGTACAAAACAAAGTCATCAGCCATTGGATTGCTTTACCCATGGGGTTCTGGCTCTGGACCAATCAGAATGCTTACAATGTGTTGTTGAAATCGTTGGGGAAGACTCAAATCTCCACTCATTGGAGAACACCACATCAATGGCTACTGTTGTTTTATTTCCTTATCTTATTGTTCACCCAATAGCCATTTTTTTTTAACTTAAAAATGGCACTGTTGGTTATTAAGAGCTTGTAAGTAAGCATTTCACTGTAAGGTCTACTACACCTGTTGTATTCAGCATTTCACTGTGAGGTCTACTACACCTGTTGTATTCAGCATTTCACTGTAAGGTCTACTACACCCATTGTATTCAGCATTTCACTGTAAGGTCTACTACACCCATTGTATTCAGCATTTCACTGTAAGGTCTACTACACCCGTTGTATTCAGCATTTCACTGTAAGGTCTACTACACCCGTTGTATTCAGCATTTCACTGTAAGGTCTACTACACCTATTGTATTCAGCATTTCACTGTAAGGTCTACTACACCTATTGTATTCAGCATTTCACTGTAAGGTCTACTACACCTGTTGTATTCAGCATTTCACTGTAAGGTCTACTACACCTATTGTATTCAGCATTTCACTGTAAGGTCTACTACACCTATTGTATTCAGCATTTCACTGTAAGGTCTACTACACCTATTGTATTCAGCATTTCACTGTAAGGTCTACTACACCTATTGTATTCAGCATTTCACTGTAAGGTCTACTACACCTATTGTATTCAGCATTTCACTGTAAGGTCTACTACACCCATTGTATTCAGCATTTCACTGTAAGGTCTACTACACCTATTGTATTCAGCATTTCACTGTAAGGTCTACTACACCTATTGTATTCAGCATTTCACTGTAAGGTCTACTACACCCATTGTATTCAGCATTTCACTGTAAGGTCTACTACACCTATTGTATTCAGCATTTCACTGTAAGGTCTACTACACCTGTTGTATTCAGCATTTCACTGTAAGGTCTACTACACCTATTGTATTCAGCATTTCACTGTAAGGTCTACTACACCCATTGTTTTCAGCATTTCACTGTAAGGTCTACTACACCTATTGTATTCAGCATTTCACTGTAAGGTCTACTACACCCATTGTATTCAGCATTTCACTGTAAGGTCTACTACACCCGTTGTATTCAGCATTTCACTGTAAGGTCTACTACACCCATTGTATTCAGCATTTCACTGTAAGGTCTACTACACCTATTGTATTCAGCATTTCACTGTAAGGTCTACTACACCTATTGTATTCAGCATTTCACTGTAAGGTCTACTACACCCATTGTATTCGGAGCATGTGACAAATAAACTTTGATTTGATTACAGGGAAGAAACGTTTGTGGGCGGAGCAATGAGTTTGTGGGCGTGGTGGAGCAATGCGTTTGTGGGTGGAGCAATGCATTTGTGGGCGGAGCAATGCGTTTGTGGGCGTGGTGGAGCAATGAGTTTGTGGGCGTGGCGGAGCAATGAGTTTGTGGGCGTGGCGGAGCAATGAGTTTGTGGGCGTGGTGGAGCAATGAGTTTGGGTAGCCAGGCAAATTTTCTGGTCTTATGTTGTGGAAAACTGAGTGGGTTTAGCATAAGGCAATCAACCCTGTTACCCATAAATAGACAAGCTAGAAATTATTTAACAATACAATTGTTTTGTGAGGAGCTTGCAATCTTCCATTCCCGCTGTCACAAGGGGATTTACGGCTGATTTCAGAAGAAATTGTCAACCCTGTTACTTTATTTGGCACTTAAAAAAGGTTCTACAAATAGGATTTTATTTTTGCATTATAATTTCATAGTGTCAATATAAACTCAGCAGAAAAAGAAACATCCCTTTTTTCAGAACCCTGTCTTTCAAAGATAATTTGTAAAAATCCAAATAACTTAGAACAATATTTTTCCCCAGACGTAGTTTATTAAGAGAAATAAAAAAAACAGGTGTTGGTTGTTGTGACTGGACATTCTAAAGTCAATGACAGTCTGAGGATGTTACTAAATAAAACAGAAGCATAAAAAAAAGTACATTTCATTCACACAGTTGGGGGCTGGATCCATACACACTCTGGGGCAGAATATTCACCACACACTCACACACACAGTTGGGGGCTGGATCCATACACACTCCGGGGCAGAACATTCACCACACACACACACAAGACAGTCCTACTGAATCTCTCCCATGTAGAGTCTCTTGTCACTTGCGCCAGAGAGGACTGTTGGGGGAAAAATAAAAGTCACTATTAGAGAATGAGAGAGAGGACAGACCAAATAAAATTTTAAAAAGACTAGACAAAGATTAAACCCGCAATGGAAAAAAGCTATAGAAAGAGACAGGGAGAGCGTGTGATTCGCCAGATACACGGATATAAACAGAGTCCTCTCACCAATAGGCTCCTCGGGATGGAAGGCAACCTCGTTGACGGACCCAGCGTGGCCTGGCAGCTTGTACAGGATCCTACGAGAGGTGGTGTCCCACACATACACAAACCTGGACACACACACACAGCTTATAAAAGGATCCTACGAGAGGTGGTGTCCCACACATACACAAACCTGGACACACACACACAGCTTGTACAGCATCCTACGAGAGGTGGTGTCCCACACACACACAAACCTGGACACACACACACAGCTTGTACAGGATCCTACGAGAGGTGGTGTCCCACACATACACAAACCTGGACACACACACACAGCTTATACAGGATCCTACAAGAGGTGGTGTCCCACACATACACAAACCTGGACACACACACACACACAGCTTATACAGGATCCTACGAGAGGTGGTGTCCCACACATACACAAACCTGGACACACACACACACAGCTTGTACAGGATCCTACGAGAGGTGGTGTCCCACACATACACAAACCTGGACACACACACACAGCTTATACAGGATCCTACGAGAGGTGGTGTCCCACACATACACAAACCTGGACACACACACACACAGCTTATAAAAGGATCCTACGAGAGGTGGTGTCCCACACACACACAAACAGCTTGTACAGGATCCTACGAGAGGTGGTGTCCCACACATACACAAACCTGGACACACACACACAGCTTGTACAGGATCCTACGAGAGGTGGTGTCCCACACACACACAAACCTGGACACACACACACAGCTTGTACAGGATCCTACGAGAGGTGGTGTCCCACACACACACAAACCTGGACACACACACACAGCTTGTACAGGATCCTACGAGAGGTGGTGTCCCACACACACACACACACAGCTTGTACAGGATCCTACGAGAGGTGGTGTCCCACACACACACAAACCTGGACACACACAAACAGCTTGTACAGCATCCTACGAGAGGTGGTGTCCCACACATACACAAACCTGGACACACACACACAGCTTGTACAGGATCCTACGAGAGGTGGTGTCCCACACATACACAAACCTGGACACACACAAACAGCTTATAAAAGGACCATACAGGAGGTGTTTGTTTGTATTGCTGTGTGTGTGTGTGTGTGTGTGTGTGTGCGCTCACCTGTCAGCTGAGCCTGCTGCAATCTTGCTGCCGTCAGCAGACCAGGAACACCTCAGAAGGTTCTGTGGACACAGCATTGTATTATAAACAAGTTAATTAATATGCTATAACCAGGCTATAGCAGGCCACTAGACTGACACACATGACAGGAGCACGAATATTAAAACACACTGGCAATGAAAGTCTCTTCGGTTCCTAAATCAAAAACAACAAAAAAACTCTTGAATCTCTCTGATCAAAAGTCTTCATTTACCTTCTCAAAGTTGTGAATGTTCCCCTGGAATATCTTCACACACCTCTCCTTGGGAGCGAACGGACGGACGTCCCAAATACGTACTACGGGACAACACACACACGTACATAATATAACAATATAATATATTCTACTTGTATAGTTGGGGTGGGGGGGTCTCAGATGGTTGAGGGGCTCTTGGTGGCCTGGGGCTTGGGCTGGCGGCGTCATTTTTAAAAATCCAAAGCGACTTAGTCATGAGTGGCCTCAGTAGGAATAGAACCCACGACCCTTGGCGTTGCAACCGAGCCACATAGAACGACACTCAAGTATTGTAACCACACACACTGACCTGTGTTGTCCATAGAGTTGGAGAGGAGGTAGGACCCCTCTGAGCTCAGACAGAGGCCAGTCAGAGAATCCCCATGACCATGCATACCATAGATCATCTTATTCTGCCTCAGGTCCCACACCTGCACTCACAGAGAGACAGGAAGTAAGTTATTCACTGTCTGACGACGCGACACAGGTAGCCTCCTGGTAAGATCTGGTCTCTCTCTCACGCATCTTTCTGAAGGTAGGTACGGGATGTAATGTGAAAGGGAGTAACACACAAGAGCTCCCAGGCACACAGATATACACAACCGGTCAAAAGTTTTAAAACACCTGCTCATTCAAGGGTTTTTCTTCATTTTTACTATTTTCTACATAACATAAGTCAAAAGTTTGGACAACAACCCATTCAAGGGTTTTTATTTATTTATTTTTTTTACTATTTTCTACATTGTAGAATAATAATGAAGACATCAAAATGATGAAATAACACATATGGAATCATGTAGTAATCAAACAAGTGTTAAACAAATAAAAATATATTTTATATTTGAGATTATTCATTAGTGTCCTTTAGTAGAGGTTTCTTTGAAGAAATTCAACCATGAAGGCCTGATTCACACAGTCTCCTGTGTGACAGTTGATGTTGAGATGTGTGTTACTTAAACTCTGAAACATTTATTTGGACTACAATTTGAGGCTGGTAACTAATGAACATATCCTCCAGCAGAGGTAACTCTAACGAACGTATCCTCCGGCAGAGGTGACTCTAACGACCGTATCCTCCAGCAGAGGTAACTCTAACGACCGTATCCTCCAGCAGAGGTGACTCTAACGAACGTATCCTCCAGCAGAGGTGACTCTAACGAACGTATCCTCCAGCAGAGGTGACTCTAACGACCGTATCCTCCAGCAGAGGTGACTCTAATATCCTCCGGCAGAGGTGACTCTAACGACCGTATCCTCCAGCAGAGGTAACTCTAACGAACGTATCCTCCAGCAGAGGTGACTCTTAACGACCGTATCCTCCAGCAGAGGTGACTCTAACGACCGTATCCTCCAGCAGAGGTGACTCTAACGACCGTATCCTCCAGCAGAGGTGACTCTTAACGACCGTATCCTCCAGCAGAGGTGACTCTAACGACCGTATCCTCCAGCAGAGGTGACTCTAACGAACGTATCCTCCAGCAGAGGTGACTCTAACGACCGTATCCTCCAGCAGAGGTGACTCTAACGACCGTATCCTCCAGCAGAGGTGACTCTAATATCCTCCGGCAGAGGTGACTCTAACGACCGTATCCTCCAGCAGAGGTAACTCTAACGAACGTATCCTCCAGCAGAGGTGACTCTTAACGACCGTATCCTCCAGCAGAGGTGACTCTAACGACCGTATCCTCCAGCAGAGGTGACTCTAACGACCGTATCCTCCAGCAGAGGTGACTCTTAACGACCGTATCCTCCAGCAGAGGTGACTCTAACGACCGTATCCTCCAGCAGAGGTGACTCTAACGAACGTATCCTCCAGCAGAGGTGACTCTAACGACCGTATCCTCCAGCAGAGGTATCTCTAACGACCGTATCCTCCAGCAGAGGTGACTCTTAACGACCGTATCCTCCAGCAGAGGTAACTCTAACGACCGTATCCTCCAGCAGAGGTAACTCTAATGAACATATCCTCCGGCAGAGGTGACTCTAACGACCGTATCCTCCAGCAGAGGTGACTCTAACGAACGTATCCTCCAGCAGAGGTGACTCTAACGACCGTATCCTCCAGCAGAGGTGACTCTAACGAACGTATCCTCCAGCAGAGGTAACTCTAACGACCGTATCCTCCAGCAGAGGTAACTCTAACGACCGTATCCTCCAGCAGAGGTGACTCTAACGAACGTATCCTCCAGCAGAGGTAACTCTAACGACCGTATCCTCCAGCAGAGGTGACTCTTAACGAACGTATCCTCCGGCAGAGGTAACTCTAACGAACGTATCCTCCAGCAGAGGTAACTCTAACGACCGTATCCTCCAGCAGAGGTAACTCTAATGAACATATCCTCCGGCAGAGGTAACTCTAACGACCGTATCCTCCGGCAGAGGTAACTCTAACGACCGTATCCTCCAGCAGAGGTAACTCTAACGAACGTATCCTCCAGCTGAAGTAACTCTTGGTCTTCCTTTCCTGTGGCGGTCCTCATGAGAGACAGTTTCAACATAGCGCTTGATGGTTTTTGCGACTGCACTTGAAGAAATTATCAAAGTTCTTGAAATGTTCCGTATTGACTGACCTTCAGGTCTTAAAGTAATAATGGACTGTCATTTCTCTTTGCTTATTTAAGCTGTTCTTGTCATAGCACTATTTGGTAAAATACCAAATCCATATTATCTTCTGAATACCACCCCTACCATGTCACAATACAGCGGATTGGCCTCAAATGCATTTAGGAAAGAAATTCCACAAATTAACTTTTGGCACACCTGTTAATTGAAATGCATTCCAGGTGACTACCTCATGAAGCTGGTTGAGAGAGTGCAAAGCTGTCATCAAGACAAAGGGTGGCTATTTGAAGAATCTCAAATATATTTTAATTTGTTTAACACTTTTTTGGTTACCACATGATTCCATGTGTTATTTCATAGTTTTAATGTCTTCACTATTATTCTACAATGTAGAAAATAGTAAAAATAAAGAAAAACCCTTGAATGAGGTGTTTTTGACTGGTGTAGATTGATGGCTGGATTGTGACTGACCCAAAAGTAAGGAAAGCTTTGACTATGTACAGACTCAGTGAGCATAGCCTTGCTATTGAGAAAGGCCACAGAAGGCAGACTTGGCTCTGAAGAGAGGACAGGCTATGTGCTCACTGCCCACAAAATGAGGTGGAAACTGACCTGCACTTCCTAACCTCCTGCCCAATGTATAACCATATTAAAGACACACATTTCCCTCAAATTACATATCTATTGGGTGAAATACCACAGTGTGACATCACAGCAGCAAGATGTGTGACCTGTTGCCAGAAGAAAATGGCAACCAGTGAAGAACAAACACCATTGTAAATACAACCCATATTTATGTTTATTTATTTTCCCTTTTGTACTTTAAGTATTTGCACATCATTATTTGCACATCATTACAACACTGCATATATACACATATGACATTTGTAATGTCTTTATTCTTTGAGCGTTTGTGAGTTTAATGTTTACTGTACACTTTTTATTGTTCATTATTGTTAATTTCACTGTTGTTTATTATCTATTTCACTTGATTTGGCAACGTTAACGTGTTTCCCCATGCCAATAAAGACCTTAAATTGAGACACACTGACACAGAGAGAGAAATTAAAATATGCGAGAGAGATCGATAGATAGGTGACAGGAGGAAGAGAGGGACCATATGGAGAGATGGGGATGTAACAAGGGAAAGACGTATTGGTTCTGCATGTATACAGGCCTCTCCCCTTTCTCCTTCTGCACATGGCTACAGTTACATAGCTGTTGAGACTAATGTGTTCTCAGACTAGTGGGAGTGGAGAGATGAGACATCTCTCCCTCCCTCCACCTCTCCTTCCTGTAAATGACCTAAGGGTCACCATCTGAGTCTAGAATGTTAGTGCAGAGTGAATAACCAACCTTTGTTATTGGTTTAAAACGACTCATTCACAACGTCGGTTCAATTATTTCAATTCCATTTTGTTCATTTTTTTGTGAGCTCAATGCGCAATTTTTCTAGAGATAAATCCTGAACTGTGCGATGTACTAGGGTGTTAATAGTAGGTTAATATTCTACATAGTTTAGCACAGAAAACATGGTAATTAACTACAATGACCACAATCCATTGCGCTGCCTACTTGTCCAGTCAGTGTTGGGGCAGACACAGAGACAGAAAACATGGTAATTAACTACAATGACCACAATCCATTGCGCTGCCTACTTGTCCAGTCAGTGTTGGGGCAGACACAGAAAACATGGTAATTAACTACAATGACCACAATCCATTGCACTGCCTACTTGTCCAGTCAGTGTTGGGGCAGACACAGAGACAGACAACATGGTAATTAACTACAATGACCACAATCCATTGCACTGCCTACTTGTCCAGTCAGTGTTGGGGCAGACACAGAGACAGAAAACAAACAGAGAAGAACGCAAGATAGAGAGCAATTTGTTTCATGAGGCATCTCGACTTGACAATATATGATCTAAGTCAGGGCTTCCCAAACATCTTCACTCGGGGCTTCCTTCCAGCATTGGGAAACATATCGCATCTCTTTCTATGGGCACAAGCACTGTTCATGACACAAACTGTTCACATCTTGTTGGTGGAGAGAACATTTTACAGGTTTAAAGATTATTTCCTGCAATTCTACACATTTTGTCATGAGGTGCAGAGAAAGTGTTTCAGTTTTAAAGCCAATTTTCTTGTAATTTTATACATTTGACCATTTATAATGTTTATTCAGGTGATATTTGAGTGGCTGAGAAACGTTAGCTGCCATGTTAGTTGATCTGGACATTTCTGACAAGTTATAAATTGTTCTCTAAGTTACGTAATGACTGACAAGACAAGAGGAACTGATGATGTACAACCCAGTTTAGTAATGTCACCTTGTGTATTCTACTATTACAACCCAGTTTAGTAATGTCACCTTGTGTATTCTACTATTACAACCCAGTTTAGTAATGTCACCTTGTACATTCTACTATTACAACCCAGTTTAGTAATGTCACCTTGTGTATTCTACTATTACAACCCAGTTTAGTAATGTCACCTTGTACATTCTACTATTACAACCCAGTTTAGTAATGTCACCTTGTGTATTCTACTATTACAACCCAGTTTAGTAATGTCACCTTGTGTATTCTACTATTACAACCCAGTTTAGTAATGTCACCCCCCCTCGCCCCCCAGTTTAGGAACCACTAATCTAAGTGATAGTTGGTATTTAGCAGTAATAAAAGTATGCCTTATTTACTTTGAAGAACTACTAAAATAGTGACGTTGTCAGACAGCAGCTCTATAGAGATGAGATGACTTGGAATGAAATAATAAAGTAATCAAATAAAACAAACACAATAAACGACTGAAATATAATAACATTTATAATAATAATTAATAATAATAATAATAATAATATAATAATAATTTATAATTATATAATTAAATATTTAATTAAAGTCAGTGAATAAATGATGGTTAATAAGTGATAAGCAGTATTGGGCCGTCACTACCATCCTGGGACTTTTATTAGTTTTGATATTCTGTTATTACAGTATTCAACCCACATTATGCATCATCGAAGCCAGTGATTATTTTTCAATAATCTAACCGAACAGACCTCAAAAAGCACTAAACCCCCTCGGCACTACTAGACTATTGTAGACCTTCTCAGAGATCCTGACACTCATATGTTCTGTATGTGCCAACCGGGCCTCGTGAAACTCAACTGCAACGAATTACAATGAGAAGAAAGAATAGGGGGATAAAACAGCGAACTGGGTGTCCCGATCAAAACTAACAAACCATTAATCAAATTAAAAACGAGGCTGATATCAAACAAAGACAGAGTGCACCGTGTGGAACCGTGACAGTGTTGAAATACCGGAACACTCCATCCTCTCTGAAGTGGATGAGAGGACAAAAAGCTTTGCCGTTTATTAAGTAGGAATGGTTTCAAAAAGTGATGTCAGCACTCGAACATCGCTGAAGCAAGCAGACTGATAAAATAAAAAATGTAGCACATATTTCTAACTATATATATATATATATTTTTTTTTTTTTTTTTTTTGATATACAAAACATTAGGAACATCTGCTCTTTCCATGACAGACTGACCAGGTGAATCCAGGTGAAAGCTATGATCCCTTATTGATGTCACTTGTCAAATCCACTTCAAATCAGTGTAGATGAAGGGCAGGAGATGTTTTAAGCCCTGAGACAACTGGGAATGTGTGCCATTCTGAGGGGGAATGGGCTAGACAAAAATATTTGAACAGGGTATGGTAGTAGGTGCCAGGCTTGTGTCAAGAACTGCAACGCTGCTGGGTTTTTCACGCTCAACAGTTTCCTGTGTGTATTAAGAACGGTCCACCAACCCGAAGGACATCCAGTCAACTAGACAACTGTGGGAAGCATTGGAGTCAACATGGACCAGCATCCCTGTGGAACACTTAAAATATTGTAGAGTCCATGCCTCACCGAATTGAGACTGTTCTGATAGATACCTTCCATCAAAACTACTCTACCGAGAAGATATCAGCAAGTCAAATTTTTTTAACCCTTGTGTTCAGACATGGATCTGAGGGCATCACCTCCTTGTAGGTGATTTACACATGCACACCAACGAGCATATGATCTTCAAGAAATTAAGTCCACGAGGGTCAATCCACTCAATTAAGTTCTGAAAAGGCAGAGAGAAAAAAAAACTATAATTGGGTTCATACCTACAAACTTTTACCATCAACAGAGTCTGCCTTGGACAATACGAGATGGGAAAGAATCAACGGAAGACCAAAACGCGAATCACGTGGAATCAACGAGATCCTTCACTGAGGAAATGCGGCATTGGAAATATTATCGTTGGGAATCTTGAGGACACGTTTTGTGTGTTCGGAGATATTCTGTCCTCCAAGACGATGATACAAAAAGGGTATAGTTGTGGTCACTAAACAGGACGCTGCTGAACAGAAACGCTGCGGAACAGGACGCTGCTAAACAGGAAGCTGCTAAACAGGACGCTGCTAAACAGGACGCTGCTAAACAGGACGCTGCTAAACAGGACGCTGCTAAACAGGACGCTGCTAAACAGGACGCTGCTAAACAGGACGCTGCTAAACAGGACGCTGCTAAACAGGACGCTGCTGAACAGGACGCTGCTGAACAGGACGCTGCTGAACAGGACGCTGCTGAACAGGACGCTGCTAAACAGGAAGCTGCTAAACAGGACGCTGCTAAACAGGACGCTGCTAAACAGGACGCTGCTAAACAGGACGCTGCTAAACAGGACGCTGCTAAACAGGACGCTGCTGAACAGGACGCTGCTAAACAGGACGCTGCTAAACAGGACGCTGCTAAACAGGACGCTGCTAAACAGGACGCTGCTAAACAGGACGCTGCTAAACAGGACGCTGCTGAACAGGACGCTGCTGAACAGGACGCTGCTAAACAGGACGCTGCTAAACAGGACGCTGCTAAACAGGACGCTGCTAAACAGGAAGCTGCTAAACAGGAAGCTGCTAAACAGGAAGCTGCTGAACAGGACGCTGCTAAAGAGGAAGCTGCTAAAGAGGACGCTGCTGAACAGGACGCTGCTGAACAGGACGCTGCTGAACGAGCCAAGATATTGAATGGTAAGAAGTTGGCTTGAGAGAGTATCGAAACCCTTCAAATCTCATCAACAGCAAGCGGCTGAATTTGGATCCAGGACAAAAAATAAAATAAGAGAACATTTATAAGAACATTTGCATTAACCTGGAAGACATTTTTTCAAAATATGGTGAGTTTTTTTGGCCAGATGTCCTGACTGTTTAGCCTTATTATTGAGTTTGAGGATTCTGTCAACTTCAGGTCCAGAGAGTCAGGGTCATGGTCGATCACAGGGTCATATCGAGTCAGGGTCGATCACAGGGTCATATCGAGTCAGGGTCGATCACAGGGTCATATCGAGTCAGGGTCGATCACAGGGTCATATCGAGTCAGGGTCATGGTCGATCACAGGGTCATATCGAGTCAGGGTCTTGGTCGATCACAGGGTCATATCGAGTCAGGGTCATGGTCGATCACAGGGTCATATCGAGTCAGGGTCGATCACAGGGTCATATCGAGTCATGGTCGATCACAGGGTCATATCGAGTCAGGGTCATGGTCGATCACAGGGTCATATCGAGTCAGGGTCGATCACAGGGTCATATTGAGTCAGGGTCATATTGAGGCCGTATTGGCCAAAGTGCAATCAATCGAAAGTAAGCTGGATGAATTCCATTCAAAACTATCCTACCAACGGGACATTTAAAAAC
Source organism: Oncorhynchus nerka (assembly GCF_034236695.1). Taxonomy (NCBI): domain Eukaryota; kingdom Metazoa; phylum Chordata; class Actinopteri; order Salmoniformes; family Salmonidae; genus Oncorhynchus; species Oncorhynchus nerka. Next base: position 12,256,828 of record NC_088402.1, read on the forward strand.
TATAATATCTTGTGTCACCGAGTCGTGGCTAAACGACATGGATAATATACAGTTGGCTGGTTTTTCCATGCATCTGCAAGATAAATGGGTGGCTGTCTATTTGTCAATAAAAAAATCAAATATTAAAGACGACCTCAAGGTTTTGCTCGCCCTCCATCCGACCTTAATTATATCTTCCTGATTACAAGCAAAAACAAAAGCAGGAAGAACCTGTGACTCGTTCCAGACGGAAGTGGTCAGATGACGCAGATGCTAAGCTACAGGACTATTTTTCTAGCACAGACTGGAATATGTTCCAGGATTCTTCCGATGGCATTGAGGAGTACACCACATCAGTAACTGGCTTCATCAACAAGTGCATCGATGACGCTATATTTAAACTAGGCAAGTCAGTTAAAACCTCTTGCTCCTACCTGACACGCAGGCATCCCATCTAGACATCTGGAAATGCAAATGCGCTACGCTAAATGCTAATAGCACTCGTTAAAACTCAAACGTTCATTAAAATACACATGCAGGGTATTGAATTAAAGCTACACTCGTTGTGAATCCAGGCAACAAGTCAGATTTTTAAAATGCTTTTCGGCGAAAGCATGAGAAGCTATTATCTGATAGCATGTAACACCCCAAAAGACCCGCAGGGGACGTAAACAAAATAATTAGCATAGTCAGCGCTACACATAACGCACAAATAAAATATAAAACATTCATTACCTTTGACCATCTTCTTTGTTGGCACTCCTAGATGTCCCATAAACATCACTTGGGTCTTTTTTTCGATTAAATCGGTCCATATATAGCCTAGATATCGATCTATGAAGACTGTGTGATCAACTAAAAAAATAGCGTTTTATAACGTAACGTCCTTTTTTAAAATTTAAAAAGTTGACGATAAACTTTCACAAAACACTTCGAAATACTTTTGTAATGCAACTTTAGGTATTAGTAAACGTTAATAAGCGATCAAATTGATCCCGAGGCGATGTATAGTCTATAGCTGTACGTCTGGAAATAATGTCCGGGTAAATCTCAACCAAAATATCCGGTCGGAGACCTGAAGAAATGGGCTGTCTCTTGTTCGTTTGACCAATAAACAAAGCCTAGGCAAATGACAAGACTGTTGACATCGTGTGGAAGCTGTAGGTATTGCAACCTCGGCCCCATTTAATGTGGTTCACCTTTATCAATCGGTTGAAGTGGCGCATTGATATATTTTTCCATTTTCAGTGATCAGATTTTCCTGCACTTTTCGATGAAACGCACGTTCTGTTATAGTCACAGCCGTGATTTAACCAGTTTTATAAACGTCTGAGTGTTTTCTATCCACACATACTAATCATATGCATATACTATATTCCTGGCATGAGTAGCAGGGCGCTGAAATGTTGCGCGATTTTTAACAGAATGTTCGAAAAAGTAGGGGGTAGGAGTAACAGGTTAAGAACAAATTCTTATTTACAATGACGGACTACCCTGGCCAAACCCTCCCTTATAACCAGGAAGATGCTGTGCAAATTCAGCGCCGCCCTATAGGATTCCTGATCAAATCTGGATGTGATAAAGCCCGTGATCGAACCAGGATATGTAGTGACCACTGGCACTGAGATGCAGTGCCTTAAACCGCTGCGCCACTCGGGATGTGACAGGGCTTGCAAACTATTACAGACCTCAAAAGGGAAGCACAGCCACGAGCTGCCCAGTGACAAGTTTACCAGAAGAGCTAAATGACTTTATGTTCGCTTCGAGGTAAGCAACACTGAAGCATGCATGAGAGCACCAGCTGTTCCAGGCGACTGTGATCACGCTCGACGTAGCCTATGCGAGTAATCCCTTTAAACAAGTCAACATTCACAAGGCCGCAGGGCCAGAAGAATGACCAGGACGGTTACTCCGAGCACGCACTGCCTAACTGGCAAGTGTCTTCACTGACATGTTCAACCTGTCCCTGGCTGAGTCTGTAATACCAATATGTTTCAAGCAGACCACCATAGTCCCTGTGCCCAAGAACACCAAGGTAACCTGCCTAACTGACTATCGACCTGTAGCACTTACGTCTGTAGCCATGAAGTGCTTTGAAAGGCTGGTCACGGCTCACATCAACACCATCATCCCGGAAACCCTAGACCCACTCCAATTAGAATACGGCCCCAACAGATGATGCAATCTCTATTGCACTCAACACTGCCCTTTCCCACCTGGACAAAAGGAACACCTACATGAGAATGCTGTGCATTGACTACAGCCAAGTGTTCAACACCATAGTGCCCACGAAGCTCATCCCTAAGCTAAGGACCCTGGGACTAAACACCTCCCCTTGCAACTGGATCCTGGACTTCCTGACGGGCTGCTCCAAGCTGGTGAGGGTAGGCAACAACATCTGCTACGCTGATCCTCAACACAGGGGCCCCTCAGGGGTACATGCTTAGTCCCCTCCTGTACTCCATGTTCACCCATGACTTCATGGCCAGGCACCATCATTAAGTTTGCCAACGACACAACAGTGGTAGGCCGGATCACTGACAAGACAGCCTATAAGGAGGTCGGAGACCTGGAAATGTGGTGCCAGGACAACAACCTCTCCCGCAACGTGATCAAGACAAAGGAGATGATTGTGGACTACAGGAAAAGGAGTGCCGAGCACACCCCCATTCTCATTGACAGGACTGTTGTGGAGCAGGTTGAGAGCTTCAAGTTCCTTGGTGTCCACATCACCAACAAACTATCATGGTCCAAACACACCAAGACAGTCCCGAAGAGGGCACGAAAACACCTATTCCCCCTCAGGAGACTGAAAAGATTTGGCAAGGGTCCTCAGATCCTCAAAAAGTTATACATCTGCACCATCGAGAGCATCCTGATTGGTTGCATCACCGCCTGGTATGGCAACTGCTCGGCATCCGACCGCAAGGCGCTACAGAGGTTAGTGCTAGTCAGAGGAACGCCCTAAAAATTGCCAAAAACTCCAGCCACCCTAGTCATAGACTGTCCTCTCTGCTACCAAACAGTAAACGGTACCGGAGCGCCAAGTCTAGGTCCAAAAGGTTTCTGAACTGCTTCTAACCCCAAGCCATAAGACTGCTGAGCAGCTAATCAGATGGCTACCATCTGACTGAGATGGCCGCCTCGCTTCGCGTTCCTAGGAAACTATGCAGTTTTTTGTTTTTTTACGTGTTATTTCTTACATTAGTACCCCAGGTCATCTTAGGTTTCATTACATACAGTCGAGAAGAACTACTGAATATAAGATCAGCGCCAACTCACCATCAGTACGACCAAGAATATGTTTTCCGCGACGCGGATCCGGTGTTCTGCCTTACAAACAGGACAACGGAATGGATCGCATGCAGCGACCCAAGGAAACGACTCCGAAAAAGAGGGAAACGAGGCGGTGTTCTAGTCAGACTCCGAAAAAGGGCACATCGCGCACCACTCCCCAGCATTCTTCTTGCCAATGTCCAGTCTCTTGACAACAAGGTTGACGAAATCCGAGCAAGGGTAGCATTCCAGAGGGACATCAGAGACTGCAACGTTCTCTGCTTTACAGAAACATGGCTTACTGGGAAGACGCTATCCGACGCGGTGCAGCCAACGGGTTTCTCCACGCATCGCGCCGACAGAAACAAACATCTTTCTGGTAAGAAGAGTGGCGGGGCGTATGCCTCATGACTAACGAGACATGGTGTGATGAAGGAAACATACAGGAACTCAAATCCTTCTGTTCACCTGATTTAGAATTCCTCACAATCAAATGTAGACCGCATTATCTTCCAAGAGAATTCTCCTCGATTATAATCACAGCCGTATATATCCCCCAAGCAGACACATCGATGGCTCTGAACGAACTTTATTTAACTCTTTGCAAACTGGAAACCATTTATCCGGAGGCTGCATTCATTGTAGCTGGGGATTTTAACAAAGCTAATCTGAAAACAAGACTCCCTAAATTTTACCAGCATATCGATTGCGCAACCAGGGGTGGTAAAACCTTGGATCATTGTTACTCTAACTTCCGCGACGCATATAAGGCCCTGCCCCGCCCCCCTTTCGGAAAAGCTGACCACGACTCCATTTTGCTGATCCCTGCCTACAGGCAGAAACTAAAACAAGAGGCTCCCACGCTGAGGTCTGTCCAACGCTGGTCAGACCAAGCTGACTCCACACTCCAAGACTGCTTCCATCACGTGGACTGGGACATGTTTCGTATTGCGTCAGATGGAAATATTGACGAATACGCTGATTCGGTGTGCGAGTTCATTAGAACGTGCGTCGAAGATGTCGTTCCCATAGCAACGATAAAAACATTCCCAAACCAGAAACCATGGATTGATGGCAGCATTCGCGTGAAACTGAAAGCGCAAACCACTGCTTTTAATCAGGGCAAGGTGTCTGGTAATATGTCCGAATATAAACAATGCAGCTATTCCCTCCGCAAGGCTATTAAACAAGCTAAGCGTCAGTACAGAGACAAAGTGGAATCTCAATTCAATGGCTCAGACACAAGAGGCATGTGGCAGGGTCTACAGTCAATCACGGACTACAAGAAGAAACCCAGCCCAGTCACGGACCAGGATGTCTTGCTCCCAGGCAGACTAAATCACTTTTTTGCCCGCTTTGAGGACAATACAGTGCCACTGACACGGCCTGCAACGAAAACATGCGGTCTCTCCTTCACTGCAGCCGAGGTGAGTAAGACATTTAAACGTGTTAACCCTCGCAAGGCTGCAGGCCCAGACGGCATCCCCAGCCGCGCCCTCAGAGCATGCGCAGACCAGCTGGCCGGTGTGTTTACGGACATATTCAATCAATCCCTATACCAGTCTGCTGTTCCCACATGCTTCAAGAGGGCCACCATTGTTCCTGTTCCCAAGAAAGCTAAGGTAACTGAGCTAAACGACTACCGCCCCGTAGCACTCACTTCCGTCATCATGAAGTGCTTTGAGAGACTAGTCAAGGACCATATCACCTCCACCCTACCTGACACCCTAGACCCACTCCAATTTGCTTACCGCCCAAATAGGTCCACAGACGATGCAATCTCAACCACACTGCACACTGCCCTAACCCACCTGGACAAGAGGAATACCTATGTGAGAATGCTGTTCATCAACTACAGCTCGGCATTCAACACCATAGTACCCTCCAAGCTCGTCATCAAGCTCGAGTCCCTGGGTCTCGACCCCGCCCTGTGCAACTGGGTTCTGGACTTCCTGACGGGCCGCCCCCAGGTGGTGAGGGTAGGCAACAACATCTCCTCCCGCTGATCCTCAACACGGGGCCCCACAAGGGTGCGATCTGAGCCCTCTCCTGTACTCCCTGTTCACCCACGACTGCGTGGCCATGCACGCCTCCAACTCAATCATCAAGTTTGCGGACGACACAACAGTGGTAGGCTTGATTACCAACAACGACGAGACGGCCTACAGGGAGGAGGTGAGGGCCCTCGGAGTGTGGTGTCAGGAAAATAACCTCACACTCAACGTCAACAAAACTAAGGAGATGATTGTGGACTTCAGGAAACAGCAGAGGGAACACCCCCTATCCACATCGATGGATCAGTAGTGGAGAGGGTAGCAAGTTTTAAGTTCCTCGGCATACACATCACAGACAAACTGAATTGGTCCACTCACACTGACAGCGTCGTGAAGAAGGCGCAGCAGCGCCTCTTCAACCTCAGGAGGCTGAAGAAATTCGGCTTGTCACCAAAAGCACTCACAAACTTCTACAGATGCACAATCGAGAGCATCCTGGCGGGCTGTATCACCGCCTGGTACGGCAACTGCTCCGCCCTCAACCGTAAGGCTCTCCAGAGGGTAGTGAGGTCTGCACAACGCATCACCGGGGGCAAACTACCTGCCCTCCAGGACACCTACACCACCCGATGTTACAGGAAGGCCATAAAGATCATCAAGGACATCAACCACCCGAACCACTGCCTGTTCACCCGCTATCATCCAGAAGGCGAGGTCAGTACAGGTGCATCAAAGCTGGGACCGAGAGACTGAAAAACAGCTTCTATCTCAAGGCCATCAGACTGTTAAACAGCCACCACTAACATTGAGTGGCTGCTGCCAACACACTGTCATTGACACTGACCCAACTCCAGCCACTTTAATAATGGGAATTGATGGGAAATGATGTAAATATATCACTAGCCACTTTAAACAATGCTACCTTATATAATGTTACTTACCCTACATTATTCATCTCATATGCATATGTATATACTGTACTCTAGATCATCGACTGCATTCTTATGTCACTAGCCACTTTAACTATGCCACTTTGTTTACTTTGTCTACATACTCATCTCATATGTATATACTGTACTCGATACCATCTACTGTATGCTGCTCTGTACCATCACTCATTCATATATCCTTATGTACATATTCCTTATCCCCTTACACTGTGTATAAGACAGTAGTTTTGGAATTGTTAGTTAGATTACTTGTTGGTTATCACTGCATTGTCGGAACTAGAAGCACAAGCATTTCGCTACACTCGCATTAACATCTGCTAACCATGTGTATGTGACAAATAAAATTTGATTTGATTTATTTACATTGATTCCCCCTCCATTTGTTTTGTACACTGCTGCTACTCGCTGTTTATTATCTATGCATAGTCACTTTACCCCCACCTACATGTAACCTTAATTAACTCAACTAACCTGTTTATTATCTATGCATAGTCACTTTACCCCCACCTACATGTAACATTAATTACCTCAACTAACCTGTTTATTATCTATGCATAGTCACTTTACCTCCACCTACATGTAACCTTAATTAACTCAACTAACCTGTTTATTATCTATGCATAGTCACTTCACCCCCACCTACATGTAACCTTAATTAACTCAACTAACCTGTTTATTATCTATGCATAGTCACTTTACCCCCACCTACATGTAACATTAATTACCTCAACTAACCTGTTTATTATCTATGCATAGTCACTTTACCCCCACCTACATGTAACCTTAATTAACTCAACTAACCTGTTTATTATCTATGCATAGTCACTTCACCCCCACCTACATGTAACCTTAATTAACTCAACTAACCTGTTTATTATCTATGCATAGTCACTTTACCCCCACCTACATGTAACATTAATTACCTCAACTAACCTGTTTATTATCTATGCATAGTCACTTTACCTCCACCTACATGTAACCTTAATTAACTCAACTAACCTGTTTATTATCTATGCATAGTCACTTCACCCCCACCTACATGTAACCTTAATTAACTCAACTAACCTGTTTATTATCTATGCATAGTCACTTTACCCCCACCTACATGTAACATTAATTAACTCAACTAACCTGTTTATTATCTATGCATAGTCACTTTACCCCCACCTACATGTAACATTAATTACCTCAACTAACCTGTTTATTATCTATGCATAGTCACTTTACCCCCACCTACATGTAACATTAATTACCTCAACTAACCTGTTTATTATCTATGCATAGTCACTTTACCCCCACCTACATGTAACATTAATTAACTCAACTAACCTGTTTATTATCTATGCATAGTCACTTTACCCCCACCTACATGTAACATTAATTAACTCAACTAACCTGTTTATTATCTATGCATAGTCACTTTACCCCCACCTACATGTAACATTAATTAACTCAACTAACCTGTTTATTATCTATGCATAGTCACTTCACCTCCACCTACATGTAACATTAATTAACTCAACTAACCTGTTTATTATCTATGCATAGTCACTTTACCCCCACCTACATGTAACATTAATTAACTCAACTAACCTGTTTATTATCTATGAATAATCACATTACCCCTACCTACATGTACATGTTAGCTCAACCTATACCCCCGCACATCAACTCGTTATATTATTGTTGCTCTTTTATTTTTTTTACTTTAGTTCATTTAGTAAATATTTTTCTTCTTAACTCTTATTTTTCTTAAAACTGCATTGTTGGTTAAGGGCTTGTTAATAAGCATTTCACAGTAAGGTCTACTCCACCTGTTGTATTTGGCAAATGTGACAAATAAAATGTGATTATATCTGATGATTCAGCATATATGTAAATGACGAGTCATGTTTTTCCACCTTTCCCATTACCATTTACTTTGAATGTATGTGGTTGGAAGAATGTGTTATGATTGATATATGACAGGCTACTGTCATCACATCTTTGATTGTGAATATCTTCTGCTCAGCTACCCAGCATGCCTCAGAGAACCTGTCAGCAGGAGACAGATGCCCTGCTTCAGGCCCACACGCACCAGCCAACCAGGAGCCCCTGACTGCTTGCATGCTGTCAGACCCATCCCTCCCTCAAGCACCAAAAAGAGATGTTGGGTGAGTCTGACGTCCATCTCCCTGTTCATTTCATTAACCTATTTCAGGTCATTTTGATCATCCAGTCTCCCTCCCTCCAGATCCTCCGACGGTCGGTTTCATCTCCCTCCCTCCAGATTCTCCGACGGTCGGTTTCATCTCCCTCCCTCCAGATTCTCCGACGGTCGGTTTCATCTCCCTCCCTCCAGATTCTCCGACGGTCGGTTTCATCTCCCTCCCTCCAGATTCTCCGACGGTCGGTTTCATCTCCCTCCCTCCAGATTCTCCGACGGTCGGTTTCATCTCCCTCCCTCCAGATTCTCCGACGGTCGGTTTCATCTCCCTCCCTCCAGATCCTCCGACGGTCGGTTTCATCTCCCTCCCTCCAGATTCTCCGACGGTCGGTTTCATCTCCCTCCCTCCAGATCCTCGGACGGTCGGTTTCATCTCCCTCCCTCCAGATCCTCGGACGGTCGGTTTCATCTCCCTCCCTCCAGATCCTCGGACGGTCGGTTTCATCTCCCTCCCTCCAGATCCTCTGGCGGTCGGTTTCATCTCCCTCCCTCCAGATCCTCCGACGGTCAGTCCCTATGGGACTCCTAATCACGACCGGTTGTGAAACAGCCGAACAGAATCGAACCAGGGTCTGTAGTGACGCCTCTAGCACTGAGATGCAATACCTCAGACCGCTGCGCCACTCGGGAGCGCTGTACTGTGTTGCTCACTATGTCTCCACTACACAGCCACCACCTGATCAATAATCCCAGTAGAATTATTAATGGCCTGTTTATTAGTTTGGATTGAGTTCTAATGGAGCATGCCATTCCGTGATTCATTCCTCACTCATCTGGACTAGCTAGATTGGATCTTTCAATGTGACGAATCCAAAATGCAAAACAGTTGCTCTGGGTGACACAGTCACAAAGAGACATTGATAGGTATAGAGGTTGAATGAGGTGCTATGATGTTACGGCATGTGACAACAGTAGCCATGCCACGTGCGCACACACACACACAAACACACACACACGTACCTTGATGTCGTTGTCGATGCCTCCAGACAGGATCTGGTCGCTGGTGTCGTTGAATGTGACGGCCAACACCTGGTAGGTGTTCTGGAACGTATGGACCGCCCCCTTCTTACGGATGTCCCACAGCTACAACACACACACACCTGACTGACGTCCCACAGCTACAAAACACACACCTGACTGACGTCCCACAGCTACAAAACACACACCTGACTGACGTCCCACAGCTACAAAACACACACCTGACTGACGTCCCACAGCTACAACACACACACACCTGACTAATGTCCCACAGCTACAACACACACACACACCTGACTGACGTCCCACAGCTACAACACACACACACACCTGACTGATGTCCCACAGCTACAACACACACACACACCTGACTGACGTCCCACAGCTACAACACACACACACACCTGACTGACGTCCCACAACTAGAACAGCAGTCAACCAACACTCCCCAGGTTCTGCGTTGGTAGGATTTAGTTCCAACCCAACATTATCACATTTACATTACATGTTAGTTATTTAGCTGACGCTCTTATCCAGACGCTCTTATTCACAGTTAGTGCATTCATCTTCAGATCGCTAGATGAGATAATATCACAGTAGGTCAATTCTTTACTGTTCCTCGATAAAGCAGCTTTCAATGAAAATATCAGGTAAACAGGTGTGTTAGTACCAAGCTGGAACTAAAGCCTGCACACCCAGGTAGCTGTCTGGGACCAGGGTTGAAGAACATCGGTCGCCACGGTTACCTTGACGGTTCCGTCGTCGCTGCCGGTACAGACGAGCTGAGGCCCGCGGCGAGCAGGGTAGCAGGAGTTAACGAAGGAGGTGTGGCCTTTCAGACGCTTGATCCTCTCACCCGTCTCACTGTCCCACACTCCCACAGTCTTGTCTGTGCTGGCACTGAACAGCAGGCTGCACACAGGGATAGGGCCAGAAAACACACGTCATATTCTCCCAACGTGTTGTCAACAACTATAACAACAACCGTCACACAACATCACGTTTTTCCCTGACCTGAGCAAGTGTGTGTGAGTATCCTACCTGCCGTCTGTGTTGTAGTGGAGCTCCATCACAGCACCACTGTGTCCCTTCAGGGTGGCAAAGTTATCACAGTCCCCGTACACATTCCACATCACTGTAGAGAGAGAGAGGCATTCCAGGTGACTACCTCATGAAGCAGGTTGAGAGAATGCCAAGAGTGTGCAAAGCTGTGATCAAGGCAAAGGGTGGCTACTTTGAAGAATCTCAAATATATTTTTATTTATTTTAACACTTTTCTGGTTACTACATGATTCCATATGTTAGTTAATCCTTTTAATATCTTAACTTTTATTCAATGTAGAAGTAGGTGTGTCCAAACTTTTGACTGGTAGTCCGTGTTTAACTTACAGATGAGCCTGTCATAGCCAGAGGAGGCCAGTGTGGCCCCGTTAGGATGGAACTTGCAGCAGTAGACCTCTCCCTCATGGCCACACATCAACATGATGGGAGCCTGCAGGCTGGAGCTGCGGGGAGGGCCCTGGAGAAGGGAGGAGAACATCATGTTGTCATATTACAGACTTACAGACAGACGTTACTGTATGTGCATGGATCACTAGCAATCTGGTCCATGCTATCCGGTATCCTTGTCAGCAGTAACTAAATTAGCTTCCTGCTAGCCGTATTTACATTGGATAGCCTTCCTTTAGCTAGCAAACAGTCAACATATCAGTCACAGCTAATTGTGGCTGCATTTGAGAGAATTTGCAATTAGTCGAAAGACTGAAAACATAACTAGCTAACAACTTTCTGAAACTAGATAGCGTTTCCCTTCTGTAAATGACTTAAATGATGAATGAAATGATGTCCCCCTTCTTTTCTAACCATGGCCACGAGTTGTTGCGACTGTGCCGCAGCGATCAGCTCGGCCCTGGGCCTCTTGACTCCACCGGCAGGAACCAACGCCATGTCCCCCGGTCTCTTCTTTGGTTCAATCATGACTAAGCAAATGAATAAAAAACGATTTAGTAGAATATAACTAAGTCGTCCTAAGTGAATGAACGTTTCTCTCGACGAGCCGCTTTCTCCACAAGTACGAAACCTGAAGTACTTCCTGTTCGCAGGGCGATTAATTGGTTAGCCGCTCCGCTGTGAACAATGATTGGTTATCACGGTTGTAGAGCATGGCCCTTGAACCGGAAGAAAACATCTGAAACAGACAACAAAAATAAATTATCGCTGCAGAAGGTAGATCGCTAGAATGTATAATAATGTGTGTAAGATGCGGTTTAAAACGTATAAGTATATATCTATTGACCCTTATGTAAAGTAGGGACGGATAGCAACGCCAAGGCTGGCAAACTAGCCATAGGCTGAACAAAAATATAAACGCAGAATGTGAAGTCTTGGTCGTATGTTTCATGAGCTGAAATAAAAGATCCCAGAAATGTTCCATAAGCACAAAAAGCGTATTTCTCTCAAATGTTGTGCATCCATTTGTTTACATCCCTGTTAGTGAGCATTTCACTTTTGACAAAATAATTCATCCACCTGACTGACAGGTGTGGCATATCAAGAAGCTTATTAAACAGCATGATCAATACACAGGTGCACCTTGTGCTGGGGACAATAAAAGGCCAGTCTAAAATGTGCAGTTTTGTCACACAACATAATGCCACAGGTGTCTCATGTTTTGAGGGAGCGTGTAATTGGCATGCTGACCTCAGGAATGCCCACCAGAGCTATTGCCAGGGAATTAAATGTTAATTTCTCTACCATAAACCAACGTTGTTTTAGAGAATTTGGTAGTACGTCCAACCGGCCTCACAACCGCAGCCCATCTGGCTTCTTCACCTGTCTGTAATTTGTAGAGAAACTCATACTGATTGGCTGGGCCTGGCTCCCAAGTGGGTGGGCCTGTGCCCTGCGCCTCTGCCATGTGAAATCCATAGATTAGGTCCAAATTTATTTATTTCAATTGACTGATTTGGTTATATGAACTCTAACTCTGCACAATCTTTGAAATTGTTGCATGATGCGTTTATATTTTTGTTCAGTATAGTTAGTCTAGCTACATACCCTAACACTTCATACCCTAACCCTCCATACCCTAACTCTTCATACCCTAACCCTCCATACCCTAACCCCCCATACCCTAACTCTTCATACCCTAACACTTCATACCCTAACCCTCCATACCCTAACCCTTCATAACCTAACACTTCATACCCTAACCCTGCATACCCTAACACTTCATACCCTAACCCTACATACCCTAACACTTCATATCAAATCAAATCAAATCAAATTTTATTTGTCACATACACATGGTTAGCAGATGTTAATGCGAGTGTAGCGAAATGCTTGTGCTTCTAGTTCCGACAATGCAGTGATAACCAACAAGTAATCTAACTAACAATTCCAAAACTACTGTCTTATTACACAGTGTAAGGGGATAAGGAATATGTACATAAGGATATATGAATGAGTGATGGTACAGAGCAGCATACAGTAGATGGTATCGAGTACAGTATATACATATGAGATGAGTATGTAGACAAAGTAAACAAAGTGGCATAGTTAAAGTGGCTAGTGACATAAGAATGCAGTCGATGATCTAGAGTACAGTATATACATATGCATATGAGATGAATAATGTAGGGTAAGTAACATTATATAAGGTAGCATTGTTTAAAGTGGCTAGTGATATATTTACATCATTTCCCATCAATTCCCATTATTAAAGTGGCTGGAGTTGGGTCAGTGTCAATGACAGTGTGTTGGCAGCAGCCACTCAATGTTAGTGGTGGCTGTTTAACAGTCTGATGGCCTTGAGATAGAAGCTGTTTTTCAGTCTCTCGGTCCCAGCTTTGATGCACCTGTACTGACCTCGCCTTCTGGATGATAGCGGGGTGAACAGGCAGTGGTTCGGGTGGTTGATGTCCTTGATGATCTTTATGGCCTTCCTGTAACATCGGGTGGTGTAGGTGTCCTGGAGGGCAGGTAGTTTGCCCCCGGTGATGCGTTGTGCAGACCTCACTACCCTCTGGAGAGCCTTACGGTTGAGGGCGGAGCAGTTGCCGTACCAGGCGGTGATACAGCCCGCCAGGATGCTCTCGATTGTGCATCTGTAGAAGTTTGTGAGTGCTTTTGGTGACAAGCCGAATTTCTTCAGCCTCCTGAGGTTGAAGAGGCGCTGCTGCGCCTTCTTCACGACGCTGTCAGTGTGAGTGGACCAATTCAGTTTGTCTGTGATGTGTATGCCGAGGAACTTAAAACTTGCTACCCTCTCCACTACTGATCCATCGATGTGGATAGGGGGGTGTTCCCTCTGCTGTTTCCTGAAGTCCACAATCATCTCCTTAGTTTTGTTGACGTTGAGTGTGAGGTTATTTTCCTGACACCACACTCCGAGGGCCCTCACCTCCTCCCTGTAGGCCGTCTCGTCGTTGTTGGTAATCAAGCCTACCACTGTTGTGTCGTCCGCAAACTTGATGATTGAGTTGGAGGCGTGCGTGGCCACGCAGTCGTGGGTGAACAGGGAATACAGGAGAGGGCTCAGAACGCACCCTTGTGGGGCCCCCGTGTTGAGGAGTACCCTAACCCTACATACCCTAACCCTCCATACCCTAACCCTGCATACCCTAACACTTCATACCCTAACCCTACATACCCTAACCCTACATACCCTAACCCTACATACCTTATACATACCCTAACCCTACATACACTAACCCTACATACCTTATACATACCCTAACCCTACATACCCTAACCCTACATACCTTATACATACTCTAACCCTACATACCCTAACACTTCATACCCTAACCCTACATACCCTAACCCTACATACCTTATACATACCCTAACCCTACATACCCTAACCCTACATACCCTAACACTTCATACCCTAACCCTACATACCCTAACCCTACATACCCTAACACTTCATACCCTAACCCTACATATCCTAACCCTACATACTCTAACCCTACATACCCTAACCCTACATACCCTAACCCTACATACCTTATACATACCCTAACCCTACATACCCTAACCCTACATACCCTAACCCTACATACCCTAACCCTACATACCTTATACATACCCTAACCCTTCATACCCTAACCCTACATACCCTAACCCTACATATTCTAACCCTACATACCCTAACCCTACATACCCTAACCCTACATACCTTATACATACCCTAACCCTACATACCCTAACCCTACATACCCTAACCCTACATACCCTAACCCTTCATACCCTAACACTTCATACCCTAACCCTGCATACCCTAACACTTCATACCCTAACCCTACATACCCTAACACTTCATACCCTAACCCTACATACCCTAACCCTCCATACCCTAACCCTGCATACCCTAACACTTCATACCCTAACCCTACATACCCTAACCCTACATACCTTATACATACCCTAACCCTACATACTCTAACCCTACATATCCTAACCCTACATACTCTAACCCTACATACCCTAACCCTACATACCTTAACCCTACATACACTAACCCTACATACCTTATACATACCCTAACCCTACATACCCTAACCCTACATACCCTAACCCTACATACCTTATACATACTCTAACCCTACATACCCTAACACTTCATACCCTAACCCTACATACCCTAACCCTACATACCTTATACATACCCTAACCCTACATACCCTAACCCTACATACCCTAACACTTCATACCCTAACCCTACATACCCTAACCCTACATACCCTAACACTTCATACCCTAACCCTACATACCATAACCCTACATATCCTAACCCTACATACTCTAACCCTACATACCCTAACCCTACATACCCTAACCCTACATACCCTAACCCTACATACCTTATACATACCCTAACCCTACATACCTTATACATACCCTAACCCTTCATACCCTAACCCTACATACCCTAACCCTACATATCCTAACCCTACATACTCTAACCATACATACCCTAACCCTACATACCCTAACCCTACATACCCTAACCCTACATACCCTAACCCTACATACCTCATACATACCCTAACCCTACATACCCTAACACTTCATACCCTAACCCTCCATAACCTAACCCCTCATACCCTAACTCTTCATACCCTAACACTTCATACCCTAACCCTCCATACCCTAACCCTTCATACCCTAACACTTCATACCCTAACCCTGCATACCCTAACACTTCATACCCTAACCCTACATACCCTAACCCTGCATACCCTAACGCTTCATACCCTAACCCTGCATACCCTAACCCTACATACCCTAACCCTCCATACCCTAACCCTGCATACCCTAACACTTCATACCCTAACCCTACATATCCTAACCCTACATACTCTAACCCCTCATATCCTAACCCTACATACCCTAACCCTACATACTCTAGCCCTACATATCCTAACCCTACATACTCTAGCCCTACATATCCTAACCCTACATACTCTAACCCTACATACCCTAACCCTACATACTCTAGCCCTACATACCCTAACCCTACATACTCTAACCCCCCATATCCTAACCCTACATATCCTAACCCTACATACCCTAACCCTACATACTCTAACCCTACATACTCTAGCCCTACATATCCTAACCCTACATACTCTAACCCTACATACCCTAACCCTACATACTCTAACCCTACATACTCTAACCCTACATACTCTAACCCTACATACTCTAACCCCCCATATCCTAACCCTACATATCCTAACCCTACATACCCTAACCCTACATACTCTAACCCTACATACTCTAGCCCTACATATCCTAACCCTACATACTCTAACCCTACATACTCTAGCCCTACATATCCTAACCCTACATACTCTAACCCTACATACCCTAACCCTACATACTCTAACCCTACATACCCTAACCCTACATACTCTAGCCCTACATATCCTAACCCTACATACTCTAACCCTACATACCCTAACCCTACATACTCTAGCCCTACATATCCTAACCCTACATACTCTAACCCCCCATATCCTAACCCTACATACCCTAACCCTACATACTCTAGCCCTACATATCCTAACCCTACATACTCTAGCCCTACATATCCTAACCCTACATACTCTAACCCTACATACCCTAACCCTACATACTCTAGCCCTACATATCCTAACCCTACATACTCTAACCCCCCATATCCTAACCCTACATACCCTAACCCTACATACTCTAGCCCTACATATCCTAACCCTACATACTCTAGCCCTACATATCCTAACCCTACATACTCTAACCCTACATACCCTAACCCTACATACTCTAGCCCTACATACCCTAACCCTACATACTCTAACCCCCCATATCCTAACCCTACATATCCTAACCCTACATATCCTAACCCTACATACTCTAACCCTACATACCCTAACCCTACATACTCTAGCCCTATATACCCTAACCCTACATACTCTAACCCCCCATATCCTAGCCCTACATACCCTAACCCTACATACCCTAATCCTACATACCCTAACCCTACATACCCTAACCCTGATTTACGTTCCATTTCAGCGGTGCAGTTGATAACCATGGCAATGAATGCTAGGAAGCCAACCTTACTGAAGCACATATTCATATCACTCTGTACTGTCCAAGGCTAATACTCACCCTCTACCCATCATCCTCTACGCTCTTCACTGCCTCAGCATAAGACACCTTCTGTTCTACTCTGACCCTGGCAACCTCCAGAGAGCACAGCAAGTCACAGGCCCTGTACCTAGTCATGTGACGCGAAGCGTCTGCTCCCTTTGGATGGAAGAAACACCTATCATCACAAGTCCACTTCGAGTTACCTTCACAGATTTAACAGTACCCAACTTATTTTCTACCCAGTCTGAGACTACATATGGATCTGCCAAAATGTAGGGATCCACTGTTTCCAAAAATGTCACTCAGTGATGTCTTTCTGTTTATAATATCTCTGTTTTGATTCATGTCTTTCTGTTATAATATATCGGTGTTGCTTTTGTCTTTCTGTTTATAATATCTCTGTTTTAGATATTATGGTTAATGCTTTCTGTTTATAATATCTCTGTTTTAGATATTATGGTTAATGCTTTCTGTTTATTATGGTTAATGCTTTCTGTTTATAATATCTCTGTTTTAGATATCATGGTTAATGCTTTCTGTTTATAATATCTCTGTTTTAGATATCATGGTTAATGCTTTCTGTTTATAATATCTCTGTTTTAGATATCATGGTTAATGCTTTCTGTTTATAATATCTCTGTTTTAGATATTATGGTTAATGCTTTCTGTTTATAATATCTCTGTTTTAGATATTATGGTTAATGCTTTCTGTTTATAATATCTCTGTTTTAGATATCATGGTTAATGCTTTCTGTTTATAATATCTCTGTTTTAGATATTATGGTTAATGCTTTCTGTTTATAATATCTCTGTTTTAGATATTATGGTTAATGCTTTCTGTTTATAATATCTCTGTTTTAGATATTATGGTTAATGCTTTCTGTTTATAATATCTCTGTTTTAGATATTATGGTTAATGCTTTCTGTTTATAATATCTCTGTTTTAGATATTATGGTTAATGCTTTCTGTTTATAATATCTCTGTTTTAGATATTATGGTTAATGCTTTCTGTTTATAATATCTCTGTTTTAGATATTATGGTTAATGCTTTCTGTTTATAATATCTCTGTTTTAGATATCATGGTTAATGCATTCTGTTTATAATATCTCTGTTTTAGATATCATGGTTAATGCTGACTCAGCTGAGGCACTACTGCTCTTTCTCATCACCTTTTCTCCCTCTTCACCCTTTTTTTCTCTCCCTCAATATCTCTCTCTCTCTTCCTCTCTTCTTCTCTGTAACGTGCTGTATCCTGAGTGACATATAAACATAGATTTTTATTTGATTTATCCCTCTCTCTCTCTCTCTCTCTCTCTGTCTCTCTCTCTCTCTCTCTCTCTCTCTCTCTCTCTCTCTCTCCAACGGAGTTGGTCCATATCAATGAGTTGTCAGCCTGTAGAGTTGAGTATGTACAGCGAGCTTCATGTCACGACTTCCGCCGAAGTTGGTCCCTCTCCTTGTTCGGGCGGCGTTCGGCGGTCGACATCACCGGCTTCCTAGCCATCACCGATCCACTTTCCATTTGTTTTGTCTTTCTTTTCTACACACCTGGTTTCTATTCCCCAATTACATGTTCATTATTTAACCCTCTGTTTCCCCCGCGATGGTGTGCGTGTTTGTTTATTATGTTCAGGTTGATTCAATATGGCTTGTATTTACGAGTGACCGGTATTTTCACTCACCTTTAGTATTTGTTTTATACTGGTGCTGTTTGTGGATTAAACTACCTTGTACATTCATCTCTGCTCTCCTGCGCCTGATTCCATGCACCAGTTACCCACAGCCTGACACTCCAACAGTATTGACACATTTGTTGTTGTTTTGGCTCTGTACTCCAGCACCTTGAAATGATACAACGACTATGAGGCTACAGTGCAGAATGTCAGCTTTCATTTCATGGTAATTTCATCCACATCGGGTGGACCGTTTAGAAACTACATCACATTTTAAGGGATCAGAAGTATTGGGACAATTCACTTATATGTGTATTAGAGTAGTCATACGTTTAGTATTTGTTCCCATATTCCCAGAACACAATGACTACATCAAGCTACCAACCTGTTGGATGCATTTGCTGTTCGTTTTGGTTGTGTTTCAGATTATTTTGTGCCCAACAGAAATTCATGCTAAATAACATATTGTGTCATTTTGGAGTCATTTTTATTGTAAATAAGAGTAGAATATGTTTCTAAACACTTCTACATTAATGTGGATGGTACCACGGTTACGGATAGTCCTGCATTAATTGTGAAAAATGATGAGTGAGAAAGTTAGACGCACAAATATCCTACCCCCCAAAAAATGCTCACCTCCCCTGTTATTCCTGTTATTGTAATGGTGAGAGGTTAGCATGTCTTGGGGGTGATGGTGTGACGCCTTGGAAGTATGATATTTGTGCATCTAACTTTCTCACTAATCATTATTCACAATTCATTCAATGCTATACTGGTAGCAGCACAGACGTTTGTTTCACCTACACACACTGTGGCCTCATGTTGTCCACCCTAATGTAGTCTCTCTCTCTCTCTCTCTCTCTCTCTCTCTCTCTCTCTCTCTCAATTCAATTCAATTCAATTCAATGGGTTTTATTGACATGGGAAACATATATTTACATTCAAAGCAAGTGAAATAGATAAACAAAAGTGAAATAAACAATCAAAAATGAACAGTAAACATTACACTCACAAAAGTTGGGACAAATTCTCCCTCTCTCTCTCTTTCTCCTTCATTAGCATGACATAATGTGTAGATATTGATATGCCAAAACAGTATAGTGGTACAGCATACAGTGCAATGTTAATTTCAGTAATAATAACCTGCACCCCCACACACTCTGTACCGGTACCCCCTGTATATAGCCTCCACATTGACTCTGTACCGGTACCCCCTGTATATAGCCTCCACATTGACTCTGTACCGGTACCCCTGTATATAGCCTCCACATTGACTCTGTACTGGTACCCCCTGTATATGGCCTCCACATTGACTCTGTACTGGTACCCCCTGTATATAGCCTCCACATTGACTCTGTACCGTAACACCCTGTATATAGCCTCCACATTGACTCTGTACTGGTACCCCCTGTATATGGCCTCCACATTGACTCTGTACCTGTACCCCCTGTATATAGCCCCCACATTGACTCTGTACCGTAACACCCTGTATATAGCCTCCACATTGACTCTGTACTGGTACCCCCTGTACATAGCCTCCACATTGACTCTGTACTGGTACCCCCTGTATATAGCCTCCACATTGACTCTGTACCGGTAACCCCTGTATATAGCCTCCACATTGACTCTGTACTGGTACCCCCTGTATATGGCCTCCACATTGACTCTGTACCGGTACCCCCTGTATATAGCCTCCACATTGACTCTGTACTGGTACCCCCTGTATATAGCCCCCACATTGACTCTGTACCGTAACACCCTGTATATAGCCTCCACATTGACTCTGTACTGGTACCCCATGTACATAGCCTCCACATTGACTCTGTACTGGTACCCCCTGTATATAGCCTCCACATTGACTCTGTACCGGTAACCCCTGTATATAGCCTCCACATTGACTCTGTACTGGTACCCCCTGTATATGGCCTCCACATTGACTCTGTACCGGTACCCCCTGTATATAGCCTCCACATTGACTCTGTACTGGTACCCCCTGTATATAGCCCCCACACTGACTCTGTACCGGTACCCCCTGTATATAGCCTCCACATTGACTCTGTACCGGTACCCCCTGTATATAGCCTCCACACTGACTCTGTACCGGTACCCCCTGTATATAGCCCCCACATTGACTCTGTACCGTAACACCCTGTATATAGCCTCCACATTGACTCTGTACCGGTACCCCCTGTATATAGCCTCCACATTGACTCTGTACCGGTACCCCCTGTATATAGCCTCCACACTGACTCTGTACCGGTAACCCCTGTATATAGCCTCCACATTGACTCTGTACTGGTACCCCCTGTATATAGCCTCCACATTGACTCTGTACCGGTACCCCCTGTATATAGCCTCCACATTGACTCTGTACTGGTGCCCCCTGTATATAGCCTCTACATTGACTCTGTACTGGTACCCCCTGTATATAGTCTCCACATTGACTCTGTACTGGTACCCCCTGTATATAGCCTCCACATTGACTCTGTACCGTAACACCCTGTATATAGCCTCCACATTGACTCTGTACTGGTACCCCCTGTATATAGCCTCCACATTGACTCTGTACTGGTACCCCCTGTATATAGCCTCCACATTGACTCTGTACTGGTACCCCTGTATATAGCCTCCACATTGACTCTGTACCGGTACCCCTGTATATAGCCTCCACATTGACTCTGTACCGGTACCCCCTGTATATAGCCTCCACATTGACTCTGTACTGGTACCCCCTGTATATAGCCTCCACATTGACTCTGTACCGTAACACCCTGTATATAGCCTCCACATTGACTCTGTACTGGTACCCCCTGTATATAGCCTCCACATTGACTCTGTACTGGTACCCCCTGTATATAGCCTCCACATTGACTCTGTACTGGTACCCCCTGTATATAGCCTCCACATTGACTCTGTACCGGTACCCCCTGTATATAGCCTCCACATTGACTCTGTACCGGTACCCCCTGTATATAGCCTCCACATTGACTCTGTACTGGTACCCCCTGTATATAGCCTCGCTAGTGTTATTTTATTGTGTTACTTTTTATTACATTTTTTTACTTTAGTTTATTCAGTAAATATTTTCTTAACTCTATTTCTTGAACTACATTGTTGGTTTTAAAGGCTTGTAAAGTAAACATTTCACCTGTTTTATTTCCAAATGTGAGAATAGATAATAATTAAATTATTCTAATTAAAATAGGTTTTGGTTTCTGTAACAATTTGATAGATTTCCCTGTGTGTTTGGATAGTAGGGTTGTTTATTGTTTTTAACAGATGACACAGGGTTCCCTGTGTGTTTGGACAGTAGGGTTGTTTATTGATTTTAACAGCTGACACAGGGGACTATTTTCAGGGTTCAGCTCTTGGATTTCCAGCGCTTTGAATTGTAAGGATATTTTGGAGCTTCATTTCAAATGGTTCCAAAATGTTAGTCCTTTTCGGTCTTTAAATGACATACAACTTATAAAGGCTTCAAAATACCTACGTGTCACAAGTCATCTATAACTGTATGTGATGCTCTTTAAAGGCTTCATAAACGTGGCACAACTGACATAACCACGACTTATTTTAGGTCCCTGGCTGCAGTACGATCTGATACCTGAGGAGGGCGATGATGAGCGGCAGCTGCACCAGCAGCTACAGAAAGAGCCAGTTAACCTCCACAGGACTCACACAAGAAGAAGAAGAAGAGAAAAAAAGTAAGGACCACAGAGTGAAATAGAACACAATGTTTTATATTGCTATCTCTGTGGTAAGGATAGATAGAACACAATGTTTTAAATTGCTATCTCTATGGTAAGGATAGATATAACCCAATGTTTTATATTGCTATCTCTGTGGTAAGGATAGATAGAACACAATGTTTATCTATCTTTTTATTTTTAATTTTTTTATGTTCACCTTTATTTAACCAGGTAGTCAAGTTGACAACAAGTTCTAATTTACAACTGAGACCTGGCCAAGATAAAGCAAAGCAGTGTGACACAAAAAAACAACACAGAGTTACACATGGGATAAACAAACGTACAGTCAATAACACAATAGAGAAGTCTATGTACAGTGTGTGCAAGTGAAGTAAGATTAGGGAGGTAAGGCAATAAAAAGACGGTAGTGGCAAAATAATTACAATTTCGCAAATAAACATGGGAGTGAGATAGATGTGCAGAAGATGAATGTGCAAGTAGAGATACTGGGGTTTAAAGGAGCAAAAATAAATAAATAATAATATGGGGATGAGGTAGTTGGATGGGCTATTTACAGATGCAACGATCTGTAAGCTGCTCTGATATTTAAAAAATATATACATATATTTAACCTTTATTTAACCAGGTAGGCTAGTTGAGAACAAGTTCTCATTTGCAACTGCGACCTGGCCAAGATAAAGCATAGCAGTGTGAACAGACAACACAGAGTTACACATGGAGTAAACAATTAACAAGTCAATAACACAGTAGGAAAAAAAAGAGAGTCTATATACATTGTGTGCAAAAGACATGAGGAGGTAGGCGAATAATTACAATTTTGCAGATTTTTTGATAAATTATCAGATGGTCATGTACAGGTAGAGATATTGGTGTGCAAAAGAGCAGAAAAGTAAATAAATAAAAACTGTATGGGGATGAGGTAGGTAAAAATGGGTGGGCTATTTACCGATAGACTATGTACAGCTGCAGCGATCGGTTAGCTGCTCAGATAGCAGATGTTTTAAGTTGGTGAGGGAGATAAAAGTCTCCAACTTCAGCGATTTTTGCAATTCGTTCCAGTCACAGGCAGCAGAGAACTGGAACGAAAGGCGGCCAAATGAGGTGTTGGCTTTAGGGATGATCAGTGAGATACACCTGCTGGAGCGCGTGCTACGGGTGGGTGTTGCCATCGTGACCAGTGAACTGAGATAAGGCGGAGCTTTACCTAGCATGGACTTGTAGATGACCTGGAGCCAGTGGGTCTGGCGACGAATATGTAGCGAGGGCCAGCCGACTAGAGCATACAGGTCGCAGTGGTGGGTGGTAGAAGGTGCTTTAGTGACAAAACGGATGGCACTGTGATAAACTGCATCCAGTTTGCTGATTAGAGTGTTGGAGGCTATTTTGGAAATTACATCGCCAAAGTCAAGGATCGGTAGGATATGGAGCACACGTCCTGGTAATGCGTCTGGCCCTGCGGCCTTGTGAATGTTGACCTGTTTAAAGGTCTTACTCACGTTGGCTACGGAGAGCGTGATCACACAGTCGTCCGGAACAGCTGATGCTCTCATGCATGCCTCAGTGTTGCTTGCCTCGAGGCAAGCATAGAAGTGATTTAGCTCATTTGGTAGGCTCGTGTCACTGGGCAGCTCATGTCTGTGCTTCCCTTTGTAGTCTGTAATAGTTTGCAAGCCCTTCCACATAAGACGAGCGTCGGAGCCGGTGTAGTACAACTCAGTGTAGTACGATTCAATCTTAGCTCTGTATTGGCGCTTTGCCTGTTTGATGGTTCGTCGGAGGGCATTGCAGGATTTCTTATAAGCTTCTGGGTTAGCGTCCTGCACCTTGAAAGCAGCAGCTCCACCCTTTAGCTCAGTGCGAATGTTGCCTGTAATCCATGGCTTCTGGTTGGGGTATGTACGTACAGTCACTGTGGGGATGACGTCCTCGATGCACTTATTGATAAAGCCAGTGACTGATGTGGTGTACTCCTCAATGCAATCGGAAGAATGCCGGAACATGTCCAGTCTGTAAATGCAAAACAGTCCTGTAGTTTAGCATCTGCTTCATCTGATCACTTTTTTATAGACCAAGTCACTGGTGCTTCCTGCTTTAATTTGTGCTTGTAAGCAGGAATCAGGAGGATAGAATTGTGGTCATATTCACCAAATGTAGGGCAAGGGAGAGCTTTGTGTGTGGAGTACAGGTAAAACTGATTTGTGTTTCCCTGCATTTAAGTCTCCGGCCACTAGGAGCGCCGCCTCTGGGTGAGCGGTTTCCTGTTTGCTTATTTCCTTATACAGCTGACTGAGTGCAGTCTTTGTGCCAGCATCCGTCTGTGTTGGTAAATAAACAGCCACGAAAAGTATAGATGAAAACTCTCTTGGCAAGTAGTGTGCCCTGCAATTTATCATAATATACTCTACTTCAGTCAAGCAAAATCTAGAGACTTCCTTAGATTTCCTGCACCAGCTGTTGTTTACAAATATGCACAAACCAATGAATGTCCCGTTGGTAGGATACTCGTGATTATACCTCCTCTAATTTATTTATTTTACTCGTTGGCGAGTAGTATTGACGGTAACGGCAGCTTTCACCTTCTGCGGATCCTTACGAGGCATCCCGCTCTGTGTCCTCTGTACCTGAGTCTCTTTCTCTTGCCAATAACGGGGATGTTGGCCTGTCGGGTGTTAGTAGTACATCCTGTGCTTGTTGAAGAAAACATCTTTGTCTAACTACTAAAGGACACCAATAAAAAGAAGAGACTTGCTTGGGCCAAGATACACAAACAATGAACATTAGACCGGTGGAAATCTGTCCTTTGGTCTGATGAGTCCAAATTGGAGCTTTTTGGTTCCACCAGCCGTGGTGGAACCAAAAAGTAGGAGTAGGTGAAAGGATGATCTCCAGATATGTGGTTCACACTGTGAAGCGTAGAGGAGGACGTGTGATGGTGGGGGGTGCTTTGCTGGTGACACTGTCAGTGATTTATTTAGAATTCAAGGTACACTTTACCAGCATAGCTACCACAGCATTCTGCAGCGATACACCATCCCACCTGGTTTGCGCTTAGTGGGACTATCATTTGTTTTTCAACAGGACAATGACCCAACACATCTCCAGGCTGTGTAAGGGCTATTTGACCAAGAAGGAGAGTGATGTAGTGCTGCATCAGATGACCTGGCCTCCACAATCACCCGACCTCAACCCAATTGAGATGGTTTGGGATGTGTTGGACCGCAGAGTGAAGGAAAAGCAGCCAACAAGTGCTCAGCATATGTGGGAACTCCTTCAAGACTGTTGGAAAAGCATTCCAGGTGAAGCTGGTTGAGAGAATGCCAAGAGTATGCAAAGCTGTCATCAAGGCAAACGGGTGGCTATTTTGAAGAATCTAAAATATAATTATATTTTGATTTGTTTAACACTTTTTTGGTTACTACATGATTCCATATGTGTTATTTCAGAGTTTTGATGTCTTCACTATTATTCTAGAATGTAGAAAATAGTAAAAATCAAGAAAAGGGTGTCTTAACTTTTGACTGGTACTGTATATCCAGTTTCCTCAGATCTATTACTAAAACTGAGGAGAGTAGTGTTGTTTTCAGACCAGACCTACCGTGTGGTTGTATCCAGTTTCCTCAGATCTATTATTAAAACTGAGGAGAGTAGTGTTGTTTTCAGACCAGACCTACCGTGTGGTTGTATCCAGTTTCCTCAGATCTATTATTAAAACTGAGGAGAGTAGTGTTGTTTTCAGACCAGACCTACCGTGTGGTTGTATCCAGTTTCCTCAGATCTATTAAAACTGAGGAGAGTAGTGTTGTTTTCAGACCAGACCTACCGTGTAGGTGTATCCAGTTTCCTCAGATCTATTAAAACTGAGGAGAGTAGTGTTGTTTTCAGACCAGACCTACCGTGTGGTTGTATCCAGTTTCCTCAGATCTATTATTAAAACTGAGGAGAGTAGTGTTGTTTTCAGACCAGACCTACCGTGTGGTTGTATCCAGATCTCACAACGCCTGGAGAAGTGTTTAACATCCTCGGAAGCCTTCTCCCCATCTCAGTTTACACGTGATCAATCTCCACATTATTTATTACAACATTTAGTTGAGGTTTAGGGTTTAGGGAATGACTTGTCCCAAATACAATGCGTTTAAGTTTATTTATTTTGATTTATGACTAACTTATTTCTTGCCACCCACTCTGAAACTAACTGCAGCTCTTTGTTAAGTGTTTCAGTCATTTCAGTCACTGTAGTAGCTGACATGTATAGTGTTGAGTCATCCATAGACACACTGACTTTACTCAAAGCAATTGGCATGTCGTTAGTAAAGATTGAAAAGAGTAAGAACATTCTAGAACACCCTCTGTGTTCTGTTAGACAGGTCACTCTTTATCCACAATATAGCAGGGGGTGTAAAGCCATAACGCTTCAGTCCTTTTTCCAGCAGCAGACTATGATGGATAAATGTGTGATGTCTAACGAAACAGCCCCTCCCACAATCTTTTCATCATCCATTTCTCTCAGCCAATCATCAGTCATTTGTGTAAGTGCTGTGCTTGTTGAATGTCCTTCCCTATAAGTGTGTTATAAGTCTGTTGTCAATTTCTTGAGTGTAAAATAGCGTTGTAGAAGGTCAAAACACACATTTTTCCAAAACTTTACTAAGGGTTGGTAACAGGCTGATTGGTCGGCTATTTGAGCCAGTGAAGGGGGCTTTACTATTCTTGGGTAGTGGAATGACTTTTGCCTTCCTCCAGGCCTGAGGGAACACACTTTCTAGTAGGCTTAGATTGAAGATATGGCAAATAGGAGTGGTAATAGTGTCCGCTATTGTCCTCAGTAGTTTTCCATCCAAGTTGTCAGACCACGGTGGCTTGCCATTGTTGATAGACAACAATTATTTTTCACCACTTCCACACTCACTTTACGGAATTCAAAATGACAATTCTTGTCTTTAATAATTTGGTCAGATATACTTGGATGTCAGCGTTTGTTGCTGGCATGTCATGCCTAAGATTGCTGATCTTGCCAATGAACAAAATTGTTAAAGTAGTTTACAATATCAGTTGGTTTTGTGATGAATGAGCCATCTGATTCAATGAATGATGGAGTTGAGTTTGCATTTTTTCCTAACATTTAATTGAAGGTGCTCCAAAGCTTTTTACTGTCATTCTTTATGTCATTTATCTTTGTTTCATAGTGTAGTTTCTTCTTCTTTTAATTCAGTTTAGTCACATGGTTTCTCAATTTGCAGGACAATTCCCAATCAGTTGTGCAGCCAGACTTATCTACCAATCATTTAGCCTCATTCCTGTCAACCATACAATTGTTAAATTCCTCATCAATCCACTGCTATTTAACAGTTTTTACAGTCATTTTCTTAAATGAGTGCATGCTTATTAGTAACTGGGATAAGCAAGTGTCAAGTGCAGTTTCTGGTTGCTCCTCATTACACACCACAGACCAGCAGCGTCTGGTTGATCCTCATTACACACCACAGACTAGCAGCGTCTGGTTGATCCTCATTACACACCACAGACCAGCAGCGTCTGGTTGATCCTCATTACACACCACAGACCAGCAGCGTCTGGTTGATCCTCATTACACACCACAGACCAGCAGCGTCTGGTTGATCCTCATTACACACAACAGACCAGCAGCGTCTGGTTGATCCTCATTACACACCACAGACCAGCAGCGTCTGGTTGATCCTCATTACACACCACAGACCAGCAGCGTCTGGTTGATCCTCATTACACACCACAGACCAGCAGCGTCTGGTTGATCCTCATTACACACCACAGACCAGCAGCGTCTGGTTGATCCTCATTACACACCACAGACCAGCAAATATTCTTTACATCATCAACATAGGAATCACTACAAAACTTATTGTATGACCTCTTATACACTATATTAGGACCAGACTTTGGAACTTTGGTTTTCCTAAATAGCAGAAGTAGATATTCTTATGTCTTGGGGGTAGAAGCTGTTAAGAAGTCTTTTGGACCTAGACTTGGTGCTCCGGGTACCGCTTGCCGAGCGGTAGCAGAGAGAACAGTCTATGACTAGGGTGGCTGGGGTTCTTTCAACGTTACTAATGTCTTCTTGTGGTTTTTCTGGAAAGATTTCTTAATGTTATGAGAATATGACTTTAAATAGAACCATGGACAAACCTACAGAAAACATTATGCCAAAGGACTGAAATTCCCACAGAATAAAGTTGTTTCTTAACGTTCTCTGAATAAATAGAGAACATCACTTTAAAGATGTAATGTGTAACCTTCTTGGGTGACCCGACCAGATTCACATAGAAATATGAGGTGTCCTGTGCTGTAGGGTCTCTCACCTCGAACCTAGTTGGTAGCCTGTCTGTAACACACGACACCAATCTATACAAGCAGGGAATGTGCCGGAATTAGAACGCACACACACAGAATCACAGCCCAGGAAACACACACACACATATTTCCACGCCGGCAGCCAGGCACCAACCAACATTTCCGTTCACCTAGTAGGAGTCAATAGTGATACACACACTCTAATGCCGCGTTCAAGTCACTTCGGAAACTTGGAAATTTCCGACTTGCTTTCTCGTTGTAGAAAAATGATACCCTGAGTTTCCCACTTGGGAAGTATCAGAATAAACCAATAGCAAGCTCTCCCATCTCCTTGAGTTTCTCTCCTTCAAATGAGAGAGAGAGAGAGACAGAGAGAGAGAGAGAGAGAGAGAGAGAGATGTGCTTTACACAAATAACTTAGGTTAATTTTAACTCGGAGGTCCCGAGTTTTTCCGACATGACGTGATTGCGGCAAAACACACACGGCTAGCCTCAGTACCAACCATCCTGATCTCGCAAACCTACATTCTGTTTCGCTACATGGACAGAATGTAAGCTTGCGAGATCAGGATGGTTCGTATGAGCCTAACGCACGGCCATAAGTATTCAGGGTCAAAGTGGAAAGGATTCTGCAACGTACTGTTAGGTTCTTATTTCTCAGAGTAAATCACGGACACTAGACGACCTTGTCTAAGTTGAATTCTTCCCAAAGGGTCGTTACAGCTGTAATTTAGACACAGACATGGTGGTATTCATACCCAACATTGGGTGGAGTCTCCTCCGTATCTCTAAACATTGCATCCTTCTTGCTAAGCAGAGAACTAAGTGATATGAGCCTTCAACAGTTTCTCCCCTTATCAGTACTGTCACATGCGATTGTTTTCCCTGCACTCAACACATTCCAAGCTTAGTTGTCTTACTACAGAGAACCATTACCTTCTCACACCTTTATATACTATGCGTCTGATCTATCATGTGTTTAATATCTCAATGTTCAAAGTTTACCCAGAATCCAACAATACGCACACGCAATGCCTACACACACCCTTCTCTGACAGCAGAATATAGAGC
Organism: Oncorhynchus nerka; assembly: GCF_034236695.1. NCBI lineage: Eukaryota > Metazoa > Chordata > Actinopteri > Salmoniformes > Salmonidae > Oncorhynchus > Oncorhynchus nerka. Next base: position 12,286,632 of record NC_088402.1, read on the forward strand.
AGTTCTGATCCGTCTGAGGAGCCATGTGCTGCTTCCCCTACAGCAGCCTCAGATCTCAACTTGGCACAAAATGGCTGCCATAACCCACCCAGATGGCTGCTACAACTGAAACACGTGATGAGCCATTTGGCACAAAATGGCTGCCATAACCCACCCAGATGGCTGCTACAACTGAAACACGTGATGAGCCATTTGGCACAAAATGGCTGCCATAACCCACCCAGATGGCTGCTACAACTGAAACACGTGATGAGCCATTTGGCACAAAATGACTGCCATAACCCACCCAGATGACTGCTACAACTGAAACATGTGATGAGCCATTTGGCACAAAATGGTTGCTACACACAGTTAGTAGATTTACTGAGTTTCCTCCAGGCCAGTGGCAAAATCCCTGTGGATTGATGAAAGTCGAGCCTCTGATGTAAGTGTTGTGACTGTTGTCATGGGGATTGTGAGGTGACTGACAGAGAAGAACTCAGGAAGGCTTTAGAGAAGAAAATAAACGTCAGTGGAATTTATTCAGTGTTTCATACAAAGGAGAAGCACTACAAAGAGAAGGACGGGACAACATAGAAGGGGTCGGGGGTTAGAGGTCAGACAGGGGTTAGAGGTCGTTACAGTGGGGATCGGGGTTAAGGGTGAAGGGTTGTTGTTATTTTGGCAGGTGTGGTAAAGGATAGTTTTTTGGTGGACGTTGTTACTCGGCCTTGATGTAGGAGCGTGTGCAGACGACATCACCAAGATTCAGTGTCTGTGGAGAGGAGAGGAGAGGAGAGGAGAGGAGAGTTAGATATACAACAGACACATTCTTACATGTAAGAGTTAACACCAATACACACACACCACACACACACACACACACACACACTCAGTACTGACCAGTTCGAGGGCGTTGCCGCTGACTTCACGAACCAGAGTGGTCTCCTTGCCGTCCCACTTCTGCACGTGAATCATCTTACCACCCTCAACCGTTATTAGGGACTAGAGAGAGAATGAGACATTATGAGGTATGAACAAACACGTCGTCTCCCACTGAATGGGGAAACTGGAGAGGAGATTAGACGTTACAATCTACTGCTGATAAAGGAGAAGTCTCAGTGGGTTTGAGACTGAGGTTAATGTGTATGTAATTCCCAGATAAAGAATGCCTACTGCACACTCTTAGAAAAAAAGGGGCTGTCTAAAACCTAATACGGTTCTTCGGCTGAGAACCCTTTGGAGAACCCTTTGGAGAACCCTTTTGGTTCCATGTAAAACCCTTTCTGCAGAAGGAGAATTTTTTAAATATGGGGACAGCCAAAAACCATTTTGGAACCCTTTTTTCTAAGAGTGTATGTAGCATGTGTGCCCACCTATCAAGAGTTAAAGTTGCTAGATACACACCCACCCTACCACGAGTAACCATTCCTCAACAATAAGACATTGTGTGTCTTTCTGTTCACTCAGATCATGCTCAGTAGTCTCTCTCTCTCTCTCTCTCTCTCTCTCTCTCATCAATGTAGCATTTGTGTCTTGTCACACAGCTACAACTCATCCACCTTGACCTCTCACCTCTTATCTTTGACCCCCCTCAACCCTAACTGACCCGCCCAACAATGCAAAGCCTCTGTCTCTGTTTGATCCAGGTTGTCGGTCTGTTTTCTCCTACTGAGACCTCTGATGTATATCATGGCAGATACAACCATTTTGCTATGGTCCATCATACTTAACCTCTCGGCCCCTAACGCCTGACCTCCTGACCTTTCACCCCATTATAAGGATACACACTCGTGACAACTCTTACGATGCGTTATAACGGCCTCATAATGCGTATTAGCCGTAAAGTTTAACGCGTTAGCCATAAAAATGATAAAAACATATGGTTGCTACCCACCCCCATAATGTATGACTATCAGCTAGCCATCTAAGAAATGATAAAAACATATGGTTGCTAACCACCCCCATAATGTATGACTATCAGCTAGCCATCTAAGAAATGATAAAAACATATGGTTGCTACCACCCCCATAATGTATGACTATCAGCTAGCCATCTAAGAAATGATAAAAACATATGGTTGCTACCCACCCCCATAATGTAGCCATCTAAGAAATGATAAAAACATATGGTTGCTACCACCCCCATAATGTATGACTATCAGCTAGCCATCTAAGAAATGATAAAAACATATGGTTGCTACCACCCCCATAATGTATGACTATCAGCTAGCCATCTAAGAAATGATAAAAACATATGGTTGCTACCACCCCCATAATGTATGACTATCAGCTAGCCATCTAAGAAATGATAAAAACATATGGTTGCTACCACCCCCATAATGTATGACTATCAGCTAGCCATCTAAGAAAAGATAAAAACATATGGTTGCTACCACCCCCATAATGTATGACTATCAGCTAGCCATCTAAGACTTAGGTCGGTCTCTTAGCGCTCCTGACCTCTTACCTTGACCTTCCTGTCGTCGGCGGTGGTCTCGTCGAACTCCTCTCCCAGTTTGAAGTTGATCTCGGTGTTCTTGAAGGTGCTCTGCGTCTTCAGAGTGACCGTGTCTCCCGCTACCTCGATGACGGTGGTGGGCTTGGTCATACCGCCAACCTGGCGGGTTGCAAAGCCCACACCTGTCAATCAAAAAAACACATCGCAGGGTTAAAGACTTCAGATTCGGGATACGACTGTTATAGCCGAGCCATCATCTGGATGCATAGTTATATACTGCTGCCAATACGGCCCCATCATCTGGATGCATAGTTATATAGTTAGTTATATACTGCTGCCAATACGGCCCCACCATCTGGATGCATAGTTATATAGTTAGTTATATACTGCTGCCAATACGGCCCCACCATCTGGATGCATAGTTATATAGTTAGTTATATACTGCTGCCAATACGGCCCCACCATCTGGATGCATAGTTATATAGTTAGTTATATACTGCTGCCAATACGGCCCCACCCTTAACGTTGTCATTCATTTCTGAGGAAAAACCAAAATGCAATGAACGAACGCGCCCACACTTTTGGGATTCATGACGTGTAACTGACTATTCCACAAGGTCATAACAACGTATTGTAACTATGGTGACGTAACTATGGTGCCTATAGGTCAAAAAGAGAACGAACTGTACTAAAGGGAACAGACTTGTGACCAGACAATGACTGTTCTCATTGCATCTTATGCACGCGCGTACACACACACACGCGTGCGCGCGCGTACACACACACACACACACACACACACACACACACACACACACACACACACACACACACACACACACACACACACACACACACACACACACACACACACACACACACACACACACACACACACTCACTCACTCACTCACACACACACACACACACACACACACACACACTCTCTAATCTCTAGTTTGTGTGTTTTTCTTCAAACATTCAGCCAAAGTCATCAGAGACGTTGACCTGGCTGAGTGTGGAGGGGGACGGTCGTTGACCGGGCTGAGTGTGGAGGGGTACCGGGCTGAGTGTGGAGGGGTACCGGGCTGAGTGTGGAGGGGTACGGTCTACAGTCTTTCTGCCCTCAACTGAAGTAACGTTTCTGTAACAGCCGAGTTTATCTCCCAAGGCTAAAAGTGACACACTCATACAACAAACAGCCAGTGTGTGTCGCCTGTGATCAGGAGAGTTGGGTCTGGGGTTAGGGGTCATTACCATGGTGACAAGCGCAGACACGTCGATGCTAATAACGCCCATCAGTCACCAAACAAGGGTTGCACACAGGCACACACACACACACACACACACACACACACACACACACACACACACACACACACACACACACACACACTATGTTAATATTCAACCCCTCCTCACAATGCTAGCTTCAGACAAGGAGCGCTCTTTCAGAGAATTCCACCCCTTTGTGTGTGTGTGTGTGTGTGTGTGTGTTTCTCACAGTGGAGGCATATCCCCCTCCCCCATTTAAAGTCTCTCTCTCTCTTTCTTCTCCCCCCCCCTCTCTCTCGTCTCTCTCTCAATTCAATTCAATTCAAGGGGCTTTATTGGCAATGGAAACATGTGTTAACATTGCCAAAGCAAGTGAGGTAGATAATATACAAAAGTGAAATAAACAATAAAAAATTAACAGTAAACATTACACATACAGACGTTTCAAAATAATAAAGACATTACAAATGTCATATTACGTATATATACAGTGTTGCAACGATGTACAAATGGTAAAGGACACAAGGGAAAATAAATAAGCATAAATATGGGTTGTATTTACAATGGTGTTTGTTCTTCACTGGTTGCCCTTTTCTTGTGGCAACAGGTCACAAATCTTGCTGCTGTGTCCCTCCTGATTTTCTATCTCCATCTTTTTATGTTCCAGTGGAGGCTGGTGGGAGGGACTATAGAAGGATGAGCTCATTGTATTGGCTGGAATTAAATAAATGGAACGCTATCAAACGTATGGAAACCACATGTTCGGCTCCGTGCCATTGATTCCATTCCAGCCAATACAATGAGGCCGTCCTCCTATAGCTTCTCCCCAACAGCCTCCACTGTTCTGTTCCTTCTCTCTCTCTCCTTCAGTCCATTTCCCTCTCTTCCCTCTTCCTTCTCTCTCTTTTTGCAATTGTCCCGACCACACCCAGTCTTCCCATGCCTGACATTAACGTCTGCATTGTCCCTTGAAAGGGACACTTTGTGATTGTGGCAATGAAGCCCTTTATCTACTTAATATGAGCTCTCTGCATCTGTATGAAGGTAGTTAGAGGTAGTTTTTATGTTTTAGTTTTTACGAGTGGCGCAGCGGTCTAAGACACTGCATCTCAGTGCTAGAGGCGTCACTACAGACACCCTGGTTTGATTTCAAGGCTGTATCACAACCGGCCGTGATTGGGAGCCCCATAGGGCGGCGCATAATTGGCCAGGGTAGGCCGTCATTGTAAATGGGAATTTGTTCTTAACTGACTTTCCTAGTTAAATAAAGGTTAAAAAAATGTCAAAATCCTGTTTTATCCCTTTAAACACACACGCTCTGCTACTTACACACACACGCTCTGCTACTCACACACACACGCTCTGCTACTCACACACACACGCTCTGCTACTCACACAGACACGCTCTGCTACTTACACACACACGCTCTGCTACTTACACACACACGCTCTGCTACTTACACACACACGCTCTGCTACTTACATGCACACACATGCTCTGCTACTTACACATACACACACACGCTCTGCTACTTACATGCACACACATGCTCTGCTACTTACACATGCACACACATGCTCTGCTACTTACACATACACACACATGCTCTGCTACTTACACATACACACACATGCTCTGCTACTTACACACACACACACGCTCTGCTACTTACACACACACACACGCTCTGCTACTTACACACACACACATGCTCTTCTACTTACACACACACACATGCTCTGCTACTTACACATACACACACATGCTCTGCTACTTACACACACACACACGCTCTGCTACTTACACACACACACACGCTCTGCTACTTACACACACACACATGCTCTGCTACTTACACACACACACACGCTCTGCTACTTACACACACACACATGCTCTGCTACTTACACACACACACATGCTCTGCTACTTACACATGCACACATGCTCTGCTACTTACACACATGCACACATGCTCTGCTACTTACACACACACACACGCTCTGCTACTTACACACACACACATGCTCTGCTACTTACACACACACACATGCTCTGCTACTTACACACACGCTCTGCTACTTACACACACACACACATGCTCTGCTACTTACACACACACACATGCTCTGCTACTTACACGCACACACATGCTCTGCTACTTACACACACACACACGCTCTGCTACTTACACACACACACACGCTCTGCTACTTACACACACACACACACACGCTCTGCTACTTACACACACACACGCTCTGCTACTTACACACACACACACACACGCTCTGCTACTTACACATACACACACGCTCTGCTACTTACACACACACACACACACACACACACGCTCTGCTACTTACACGCACACGCATGGTGGGCATGCATAAATAAATAAACACCTGCGTGTGTGTGTGTATTTTTGCGCATATGTGTGTATGTGTTCACAAACACACACAATATCTGCACAAGAATGCACATATGCGGCTGCACACAAACACACACCTTTAAGTATTGATGAACAGTCACACCCAGCAGGCAGGCAGGCAGGCAGGGAGGGAGGAACGGAGGGACGGACGGAGGAACGGAGGGACGGACGGAGGGACGGAGGGACACACACCCCATGCTTTACCACTTTACTGTTACTCCACACACACACACACACACACACACACACACACACACACACACACACACACACACACACACACACTGCTCACCCAGGGCCTTCATGTATTCATCAAAGTTCTTGCTCTCCTTCAGGTTCCATGTGCCTGTGAATGCCTCAGCCATGTTAGCAGTGGTGTGGAGAAATGAGAGGGCAGCAAGAGAGAGAGAGAGAGAGAGAGAGGAGGGAGAGGAGGGAGTAGTGTGGAGAAATGAGAGGGCAGCAAGAGAGAGAGAGCGAGAGAGAGAGGAGGGAGAGGAGGGAGAGGGGCAGAGAGAATGGAGTCAGCACCACTGCTATGCTGCAATCCTACTGGTTGGTTTAAGACCGGCTGTTCGTGATGTCATCACTCTGAGAGGGGGGAGGAGAGAGACACAGACAGACAGACAGACAGACAGACAGACAGACAGACAGACAGACAGACAGACAGACAGACAGACAGACAGACAGACAGACATATGTCCCCTCAGCCAGCTGGTTCCCGGTCTCAGTTCATAAACAGACCCCACAGAGCCCCAGGCCAGAAACACAATTAGACGCAACCAAATTATGAGAAAGCAAACATATAACTATGTGACACAGTGGAAAGAATCAACAAAAAAAAAACAGAGCAAATTGGCACTCTATGGCTCTTAACAGAGAGGACACAGTAAACAGTGCTGAACTCCTTTATGTTAGGTGAAATGCCACTAACTGCAATCATAGCAGTGAGATATGTGGACCGTTGTCATGGAAAAAGAGCAACCTGTGGAGTGCAAACAACATTGTAAATATCACCACATATCAGATTATTTGTCTTCGTTCTCTATTTGTACTATTGTACTATTGTACTATTGTACTATTGTACTATTGGACATTACTAAAACATTATACAAGGCTGATGATATAAACACATGAAATGTCTGTCATTTTAAAACCTTTTTGAATTCAATCTTTAACTGTGCATTTCTAAGATTTAAAAAAAAAAAGTTGTTTAATGAGTTTTTTCTCAGTTTTGGTTATATTGTTTATTTCACTTGCTTTGGCAATGTAAAATACACTACATGACCAAAGGTATGTGGACACCTGCTCATCGAACATCTCATTCCAAAATCCTGGGCTTTAATATGGAGTTGGTCCCCCCCTTTTGCTGCCATAACAGCCTCCAGTCTTCTGGGAAGGCTTTCCGCTAGATGTTGGAACATCGCTGCTATAACAGCCTCCAGTCTTCTGGGAAGGCTTTCCGCTAGATGTTGGAACATCGCTGCTATAACAGCCTCCAGACTTCTGGGAAGGCTTTCCGCTAGATGTTGGAACATCGCTGCTATAACAGCCTCCAGACTTCTGGGAAGGCTTTCCGCTAGATGTTGGAACATCGCTGCTATAACAGCCTCCAGTCTTCTGGGAAGGCTTTCCGCTAGATGTTGGAACATCGCTACTATAACAGCCTCCAGACTTCTGGGAAGGCTTTCCGCTAGATGTTGGAACATCGCTGCTATAACAGCCCCACTCTTCTGGGAAGGCTTTCCATTAGATGTTGGAACATCGCTGCTATACCAGCCTCCAGTCTTCTGGGAAGGCTTTCCACTAGATGTTGGAACATCGCTGCTATAACAGCCTCCACTCTTCTGGGAAGGCTTTCCACTAGATGTTGGAACATCGCTGCTATACCAGCCTCCAGTCTTCTGGGAAGGCTTTCCACTAGATGTTGGAACATTGCTGCTATACCAGCCTCCAGTCTTCTGGGAAGGCTTTCCACTAGATGTTGGAACATTGCTGCGGGGACTTGCTTCCATTCAGCCACAAGAGCATTGGTGAGGTTGGGCGATTAGGCCTGGCTCGCAGTCGCCGTTCCAATTAATCCCAAATGCCATTGAATGCATCTAGAAAGCCTCTGAATGCTGTAGCGTTAAGATTTCCCTTCACTGGAACTAAGGGGCCTGAACCATTAAAAAAACATCACTCCAGAGTACGTGTTTCCTCTGCTCCAGAGAGTTTTACACCACTCCAGCCGACACTTGGCATTGCGCATGGTGATCTTAGGCTTGTATCCGGCTGCTCGGCCATGGAAACCCATTTCATGAAGCTCCCAACGAACAGTTCTTGTGCTGATGTTGCTTCCAGAAGCAGTTTGGAACTCGGTAGTGAGTGTTGCACTCTGAGAGAGTGGGAGGGATGGGAAGGGGAGGGGAGGAGAAGACCACTGCTCAGAGAGAGTGGGAGGGAAGGGGAGGATGGAGGAGAAGACCACTGCTCAGAGAGAGTGGGAGGGATGGGAAGGGGAGGAGAAGAACACTGCTCAGAGAGAGTGGGAGGGGAGGGGAGGGGAGGAGAAGAACACTGCTCAGAGAGAGTGGGAGGGATGGGAAGGGGAGGATGGAGGAGAAGAACACTGCTCAGAGAGAGTGGGAGGGATGGGAAGGGGAGGGGAGGAGAGAGGAGGGAGGATAAGAAAACACTGCTCAGAGAGAGTGGGAGGGATGGGAAGGGGAGGAGGGAGGGAGGAGAAGAACACTGCTCAGAGAGAGTGGGAGGGAGGGAAGGGTAGGGGGAGGAGAAGAACACTGCTCAGAGAGAGTGGGAGGGAAGGGAAGGGGAGGGGAGAAGGGAGGAGAAGAACACTGCTCAGAAAGAGTGGGAGGGAGGGAAGGGGAGGGGGAGGAGAAGAACACTGCTCAGAGAGAGTGGGAGGGAAGGGGAGGGGAGGGGGAGGGGAGGAGAAGAACACTGCTCAGAGAGAGTGGGAGGGATGGGAAGGGGAGGGGAGGAGGGAGGAGAAGAACACTGCTCAGAAAGAGTGGGAGGGATGGGAAGGGGAGGGGAGGAGGGAGGAGAAGAACACTGCTCAGAAAGAGTGGGAGGGAGGGAAGGGGAGGGGGAGGAGAAGAACACTGCTCAGAGAGAGTGGGAGGGAAGGGGAGGGGAGGGGGAGGGGAGGAGGGAGGGGGGAGGAGAAGAACACTGCTCAGAGAGAGTGGGAGGGATGGGAAGGGAAGGGAAGGGAAGGGGAGGGGAGGAGGGAGGAGAAGAACACTGCTCAGAGAGAGTGGGAGGGTTGGGAAGGGAAGGGAAGGGGAGGGGAGGAGGGAGGAGAAGAACACTGCTCAGAGAGAGTGGGAGGGAAGGGGAGGGGGAGGGGAGGAGAAGAACACTGCTCAGAGAGAGTGGGAGGGTTGGGAAGGGGAGGGGAGGAGAGGAGGGAGGAGAAGAACACTGCTCAGAGAGAGTGGGAGGGATGGGAAGGGGAGGAAGGGAGGGAGAGAGAGAGAGAGAAAGAGAGGCTCTGCTCACACAAACCACACGATCAACAACATTGGACACTGTATGGAACACAAAGCCTTCACTATCTTCCTGGAATAGCCCAGGCCTCAGGTCATCTGCCTTTGACCTAAAGAGCAGGAATCTGGACTTCACCAATAAATCGGAAATACAGACATTGTCATCCTACAAGAAACATGGTATAGGGGAGATGGACCCACTGGTTGCCCTCTAGGTTACAGAGAGCTGGTAATCCCATCCACCAAACTACCAGGTGTGAAACAGGGAAGGGACTCAGGGGGTATGCTAATTTGGTCTAGAGCAGACCTAACTCACCCCATTAAATTAATCAGAACAAGAACATTTTACATTTGGCTAGAAATTCAAAAGGAAAGGATCTCAGAGAAAAATGTCCTCATGTGTCCCCCCACTAAAACCTAAGAAAATGAATAACAATGACAAATGGTTTGATGAAGAATGCAAAAACCTAAGAAAATGAATAACAATGACAAATGGTTTGATGAAGAATGCAAAAACCTAAGAAAGAAATTGTGAAACCTATACAGCCAAAAACACAGAGACCCAGAAAACCTGAGCCTACGCTTTTACTATGATGAATGACTAAACCAATACAGAAAAACACCACGGAAAAGAAGGAACAGCACGTAAAGATATCGGCTCAGTGTAGTTGAAGAATCCATAGACTCTGACCCCTTCCAGGAAAATTGGGAAACAGTAAACAAACAACACAAAGAGTTATCGATTCAAAACGGATGTATGTATGGATAAACCACTTCTCCAAACTGTTTGTCTCTACAACAAAGGACAAACAGCAAAAGCATATACATGATCAAATATTAGAATCAACTATTAAAAAGTACCGGGAACCCACTGGATTTTCCAATTACATTGAATGAACTACAGGACAAAATAAAAACCCTCCAACCCAAAAAGGCCTGTGGTGTTGATGGTATCCTCAATGAAATGATCAAATATACAGACCACAAATTCCAATTGGCTATACTAAAACTCTTTAACATCATCCTTAGCTCTGGCATCTTCCCCAATATTTGATCACCCCAATCCACAAAAGTGGTGACAAATTTGACCCCAATAACTACCGTGGGATATGCGTCAACAGCAACCGTGGGAAAGATCCTCTGCATTATCATTAACAACAGACTTGTACATTTCTTCAGTGAAAACAACGTACTGAGCAAATGTCAAATGGGCTTTTTACCAAATTACCATACGACAGACCACGTATTCACCCTGCACACCCTAATTGACAAACAAACAAACCAAAACAAAGGCAAAGTCTTCTCATGCTTTGTTGATTTCAAAAAAGCCTTTGATTTAATTTGGCATGAGGGTCTGCTATGCAAACTGATGGAAAGTGGTGTTGGGGGTAAAACATACAACATTATAAAATCCATGTACACAAACAACAAGTGTGCAGTTAAAATTGGCAAAAAATACACACATTTCTTTCCACAGGACCGTGGGGTGAGACAGGGATGCAGCTTAAGCCCCACCCTCTTCAACATATATATCAACGAATTGGGGAGGGCACTAGAACAGTCTGCAGCACCCGGCCTCACCCTACTAGAATCTGAAGTCAAATGTGTCATGTTATGTCTTGTCCCTGTGCTTTCTCTTCTCTTCGTTTCCCCCTGCTGGTCGTATTAGGTTACTATCTTTCTCTCTCTCTTTCGTTCCGTTCCTGCTCCCAGCTGTTCCCCATTCTCCTAACGACCTCGTTTACTCTCTCACACCTGTCTCCTCTTTTGCCCTCTGATTAAGTCTCTATTTCTCTCTCTGTTTCTGCTTCTGTCCTTGTCGGATTCTTGTTTGCTTTGCCCTTGTCCCGTCCTGTCGTAATCTGCCTCTTTATTAGATGCTACGTGTGAGCAGGTGTCTTTGTCCTCTACGGCCCGCGCCTACCCTGAGGGACCTGCAGTCTGTTGCCGCTAGCCCTGCAATTCTCCTCTACTACTAGAAGGAGGACTCTCCTGCAAAGATAGAGGATTTATGTTTTCCCTGTTTGGACATCTCCTGTAACGATTGAGGATTTATGTTTTCCCTGTTTGGACATTAAAAGACTGTTTCTGTTGAATCGCTGTTGGGTCCTCACTCATCTGCATAACAGAAGAATCCGACCAAGAATGGACCCAGCGACTTCGGATCCTCTCTACTCAGCCGTCGAGATCCAGGGAGCGATGCTAGGCAGACACGAGCAGGAATTGTCTGCTGCTCGACATGCCGTTGAGACCCTGGCCGCCCAAGTCTCCGACCTCTCGAAACATATTCACAATCTCCGCCTTGATCCACCGGCTACTTCCAGGGCTTCCGAGTCTCCGGAGCCCAGAATTAATAACCCACCGTGTTACTCTGGGAGCCCACTGAATGCCGCTCGTTCCTCACCCAGTGTGATATTGTGTTCTCTCTCCAGCCCAACACGTACTCCAGGGGTACAGCTCGTATCGCCTACGTCATATCTCTCCTTACAGGACGGGCTCGTGAGTGGGGCACGGCAATCTGGGAGGCAAGGGCTGAGTGTACTAACCAGTATCAGAACTTTAAGGAGGAGATGATACGGGTTTTTGATCGTTCAGTTTTTGGGAAAGAAGCTTCCAGGGCCCTGTCTTCCCTATGTCAAGGGAATCGATCCATAACGGACTACTCTATAGAGTTTCGCACTCTTGCTGCCTCCAGTGACTGGAACGAGCCGGCGTTGCTCGCTCGTTTTCTGGAGGGTCTCCACGCGGAGGTAAAGGATGAGATTCTCTCCCGGGAGGTTCCTTCCAGCGTGGATTATTTGATTGAACTCGCTATTCGTATAGAACGACGGGTAGATCTTCGTCACCGAGCTCGTGGAAGAGAGCTCGCGTTATCCGTTTCCCCCCTCTCCGCATCACTACCATCTTCCTCCAGTGGCTCAGGTGCTGAGCCCATGCAGCTGGGGGTATTCGCATCTCGACTAAGGAGAGGGAACGGAGAATCACCAACCGCCTCTGTCTCTATTGCGGTTCCGCTGGTCATTTTGTCATTTCATGTCCAGTAAAGGCCAGAGCTCATCAGTAAGCGGAGGGCTACTGGTGAGCGCTACTACTCAGGTCTCTCCTTCAAGATCCTGTACTACCTTGTCGGTCCATCTACGCTGGACCGGTTCGGCAGCTTCCTGCAGTGCCTTGATAGACTCTGGGGCGGAGGGCTGTTTTATGGACGAAGCCTGGGCTCGGGAACATGACATTCCTCTCAGACAGTTAGGGAGCCCACGGCCATGTTCGCCTTGGATGGTAGTCCTCTCCCCAGGATTCAGCGTGAAACGCTACCTTTAACCCTCACTGTCTCTGGTAATCATAGCGAAACCATTTCTTTTTTGATTTTTCGTTCACCTTTTACGCCTGTTGTTTTGGGCCATCCCTGGCTAGTGTGTCATAATCCTTCTATTAATTGGTCTAGTAATTCTATCCTCTCCTGGAACGTCTCTTGTCATGTGAAATGTTTAATGTCTGCTATCCCTCCTGTTTCTTCTGCCCCCTCTTCTCAGGAGGAGCCTGGTGATTTGACAGGGGTGCCGGAGGAATATCATGATCTGCGCACGGTCTTCAGTCGGTCCAGGGCCACCTCCCTTCCTCCTCACCGGTCGTATGATTGTAGTATTGATCTCCTCAAGAAGCGTTTTACATCCGCTCCTATCCTTGTTACACCTGACGTCTCTAGACAGTTCATTGTCGAGGTTGACGCGTCAGAGGTGGGCGTGGGAGCCATTCTGTCCCAGCGCTCCCATTCTGACGATAAGGTCCACCCTTGCGCGTATTTTTCTCATCGCCTGTCGCCGTCGGAACGTAACTATGATGTGGTAAACCGCGAACTGCTCGCCATCCGCTTAGCCCTAGGCGAATGGCGACAGTGGTTGGAGGGGGCGACCGTTCCTTTGTCGTTTGGACTGACCATAAGAACCTTGAGTACATCCGTTCTGCCAAACGACTTAATGCGCGTCAGGCTCGTTGGGCGCTGTTTTTCGCTCGTTTCGAGTTCGTTATTTCTTATCGTCCGGGCTCTAAGAACACCAAGCCTGATGCTTTATCCCGTCTCTTCAGTTCTTCAGTAGCCTCCACCGACCCCGAGGGGATTCTCCCTGAGGGGCGTGTTGTCGGGTTGACTGTCTGGGGAATTGAGAGGCAGGTAAAGCAAGCACTCACTCACACTCCGTCTCCCGCGCTTGTCCTAGGAACCTTCTTTTCGTTCCCGTTCCTACTCGTCTGGCCGTTCTTCAGTGGGCTCACTCTGCCAAGTTAGCCGGCCACCCCGGCGTTCGGGGTACGCTTGCTTCTATTCGCCAGCGTTTTGGTGGCCCACTCAGGAGCGTGACACGCGTCGTTTCGTGGCTGCTTGTTCGGACTGCGCGCAGACTAAGTCTGGTAACTCTCCTCCTGCCCCTACCCCTGGCCTTGCTGTGTCTCAGTCTGTCCCCAGCCACCGCATCTCTCCTGGTCCTGCTCCTAGCCTTGCTGTGTCTCAGTCTGCCCCAAGTTGTCACTCTCCTGGCCTGTTTGGTCCTGATAGCTCTAACTCTTACAGTTCTCTACCCGTGTCTCATTTAAAAAATAATAATAGCACAATGATTCCCTCTTCATCGTTTTCCGGTACGGTCCTGAGGAAAGGAGTTGGGTTCCATCTCGGGACGTGCTGGACCGTTCGCTGATCGGTGATTTCCTCCGTTGCCGCCAGGTTTCCTCCTCGAGTGCGCCAGGAGGCGCTCGGTGAGTGGGGGGGTACTGTCATGTTATGTCTTGTCCCTGTGCTTTCTCTTCTCTTCGTTTCCCCCTGCTGGTCGTATTAGGTTACTATCTTTCTCTCTCTCTTTCGTTCCGTTCCTGCTCCCAGCTGTTCCCCATTCTCCTAACGACCTCGTTTACTCTCTCACACCTGTCTCCTCTTTTGCCCTCTGATTAAGTCTCTATTTCTCTCTCTGTTTCTGCTTCTGTCCTTGTCGGATTCTTGTTTGCTTTGCCCTTGTCCCGTCCTGTCGTAATCTGCCTCTTTATTAGATGCTACGTGTGAGCAGGTGTCTTTGTCCTCTACGGCCCGCGCCTACCCTGAGGGACCTGCAGTCTGTTGCCGCTAGCCCTGCAATTCTCCTCTACTACTAGAAGGAGGACTCTCCTGCAAAGATAGAGGATTTATGTTTTCCCTGTTTGGACATCTCCTGTAACGATTGAGGATTTATGTTTTCCCTGTTTGGACATTAAAAGACTGTTTCTGTTGAATCGCTGTTGGGTCCTCACTCATCTGCATAACAAAATGTCTGTTTGCTGATGTGCAAATGTAACCAGTGTGAAATGGCTAGCTAGTTAGCGGGGTGCGCGCTAATAGAGTTTCAATCGGTGACGTCACTTGCTCTGAGACCTTGAAGTAGTTGGCTTTTGTGGAGAGATAGGCAGCGATGCTTCGAGGGTGTCAGTTGTTGATGTGTGCAGAGGGTCCCTGGTTTGAGCCCAGTTAGGGGCGAGGAGAGGGACGGAAGCAATACTGTCACACAAAGAGTGTGCAAAGCGGTCATCAACACAGGGTGGCTACTTTGAAGAATATAAATTATAAAATCTATTTTGATTTGTTTAACACTTTTTTTTGGTTACTACATGATTCCATATGTGTTAGTTCATAGTTTTGATGTTTTCACTGTTATTCTACAATGTAGAAAATAGTACAAATAAAGTAAGGTGTATCCAAACTTTTGACTGCTACTGTATATTAGAAGAATTTGAAATATTTTGAAATAATTTGATATAAATAGCCTACTTTTTAAAAGTATTTTCAAATACCTTGGTTAAATGCATAGGAGTGTATTTGAGTCAGTTTATTTGAGTATTTTCAAATACATGCCAATACAAGTGTATTTCCATTAACATTCCAATATTAAAGTACTTAAAATATAGCTGAATATTTCCTTCCAAATGTACAGTATCTGAAAGTAATTGTGATTGTGTGTGTGTGTGCGTGTGTGTGTGTGTGCGTGTGTGTGTGTGTGTGTGTGTGTGTGTGTGTGTGTGTGTGTGTATGTGTGTGTGTGTGTGTGTGTGTGTGTGTGTACGTGTGTGTGTGTGTGTGTGTGTGTGTGTGTGTGTGTGTATGTGTGTGTGTGTGTGTGTGTGTGTGGTCACCAGCGACAGAGTGAAGCATTGACCTGGAGTCAGGACGAAGCGCCCTGACACTGTGTTATGCTGTGTAACATTGTGTTGTGCAATAAGGCTGTGTAATGTTGTGTAACTTTGTGTAATGTTGCCAGCCCCCTCACCGTGTCTCTCTCTGTTTCTCACTCACACACGTCTCTCCAACGGTCTGTGTGTCTTGTGAAATATTTTCTTTAGCCAATGATGAGGCCACTAGTTGTGTCAGGGACAGACAAACAGACAGACTCCCACACACAGTGGAAGGGGAGAGGGGAAGGGTGAAAAAGGGGAGTTGGGAGGGGTGGGGTGAGCAGGTGCGAGATGGGAGGGGTGAGGGAGTGAGAGGGGAGGGACATGAGGAATAGGGGGAGGGGAGGAACATGAGGAATATGGGGTTGGTGTGTATGTGTAAGTGATGTAACACTGGGGTCAGTTCCATTTCAATTCAGGAAAATCCAATAATTTAATTTAAGAATTTCAATGAATTCCTTAAACTAACTTAATTTAAATGGAATTGTCCCAGAGAGAGAGAGAGAGAGAGAGAGAGAAAGAGAGAGAGAGAGAGAGAGAGAGAGAGAGAGAGAGAGAGAGAGAGAGAGAGAGAGAGAGAGAGAGAGAGAGAGAGAGAGAGAAAGAAAGAAAGAAAGATGATCAAAATCCAGAAAAGAGACATTCAATTCTACAACCACCTAAAGGGAAGCGATTCCCAAACCTTCCATAACAAAGCCATCACCTACAGAGAGATGAACCTGGAGAAGAGCCCCCTAAGCAAGCTGGTCCTGGGGCTCTGTTCACAAACACACCCTACAGAGAGATGAACCTGGAGAAGAGTCCCCTAAGCAAGCTGGTCCTGGGGCTCTGTTCACAAACACACCCTACAGAGAGATGAACCTGGAGAAGAGTCCCCTAAGCAAGCTGGTCCTGGGGCTCTGTTCACAAACACACCCTACAGAGAGATGAACCTGGAGAAGAGTCCCCTAAGCAAGCTGGTCCTGGGGCTCTGTTCACAAACACACCCTACAGAGAGATGAACCTGGAGAAGAGTCCCCTAAGCAAGCTGGTCCTGGGGCTCTGTTCACAAACACACCCTACAGAGAGATGAACCTGGAGAAGAGTCCCCTAAGCAAGCTGGTCCTGAGGCTCTGTTCACAAACACAAACAGACCCTACAGAGAGATGAACCTGGAGAAGAGTCCCCTAAGCAAGCTGGTCCTGGGGCTCTGTTCACAAACACACCCTACAGAGAGATGAGCCTGGAGAAGAGTCCCCCTAAGCAAGCTGGTCCTGGGGCTCTGTTCACAAACACAAACACACCCTACAGAGCCCCAGGACAACAACACAATTACACCCAACCAAACCATGAGAAAACAACAAGATAATTGCTTGACACATTGGAAAGAAGTAACAAAAAGACAGAGCAAACTAGAATGCTATTTGGCCCTAAACAGAGAGTACACAGTGGCAGAATACCTGACCACTGTGACTGACCCAAACTTAAGGAAAGCTTTGACTATGTACAGACGCCGCCGTAGGCAGACCTGGCTCTCAAGAGAAGACAGGCTATGTGCACACTGCCCACAAAATGAGGTGGAAACTGAGCAGCACTTCCTAACCTCCTGCCCAATGTATGACCATATTAGAGATACATATTTCCCTCATATTATACAGATCCACAAAGAATTCGAACTCCCATATCTATTGGGTGAAATACTACAGTGTGCCATCACAGCAGCAAGATTTGTGACCTGTTGCCACAAGAAAAGGGCAACCAGTGAAGAACAAACACCATTGTAAATACAACCCATATATATGCTTATTAATTTTCCCTTTTGTACTTTAACACTATATATAGAAAATATGACATTCGAAATGGAACTTCTGTTCATTTTTTATTGTTTATTATCTACTTCACTTGCTTTGGCGATGTTTTAACATATGTTTCCCATGTCAATAAAGCCCCTTGAATTGAATTGAAAGAGAGAGTGGGGGGGGGGGGTGATAGGTATTTGTCCCTCATCATCTATGGGTCTGTTATACAGTATAAATGTTCAGTAGGATTTTATTTTAATACATTAAAATCTCTTATAAGGTCTCATTTGGACTAATTTTCCAAGTGTCCTTAAACATTAAAATACCATTTATAATACCATCACATTTTTGCACTGTTACAAAAAGGGATAATACACTAATATATTGACCAGATAAATACTCTAACAATATTGATTGATTCCTTCATCTACCATAGTCCTGCACAACCGTCCAATGTATTCTATGTAAATGGTTCTAAAGAATGTATATTTTGAAAGGTTTCTGGTTTGCTCAGATAAATTATTAAATGTCTTTATTGTTTTGAATTTAAATGTTATTTAGCCTATTTCTCTTATTCTGTCTGGATAGCACATAGATGGTGGACAATATATTCCTAGTATTTACTGAATGTCTGTCTTTTACCAACTGAATACTCTTGTGAATGGAGTTTGGTCATTTTAAATGGTGTACATTGTCAAATAAAATAAGCATGTTTACTTCAATGATCTTGTTGATTGATGACCAATCAAGAGCATTGCGCATGACTGCAACAGAAGAACCATATCTCCACCTTAAAACAATCCTTGCTGCTTTGTTCCTCACAGAGCAGTAGTTCACCCGACTCCCCATTAATACCTGGGATGTTTAAGAATCTTTCCCGGTAAATATTTAGATAAATGTGTGAAAGTAACACACACACACACACACACACACACACACACACACACACACATATAGTTATACTCATTGTGTATTTATTATTACAAGTTTGACTTTTCTGTTATTCCTCTATTTTCATTCTCTCTGCGTTGTTCAGAACGTAAGTAAGCATTTCCCTGTTAGTCCACACCTGTTGTTAACGAAGCACGTGACAAATTAAATTGTAATTGATGATTTGAAATCAAATAACCAATCTGAAGGTTCTTGTTGAAATAGAATAGATCAAAGATCAATTATACAAAGGATCAAACATGACACTTGATTCTGAATGACTTGAACATTATCGGGCAGCTCCTAAACTTAAAGCAATGATTTGTATACTTCCCGAGGGAACAGCTCTCGCCACATCTTGAACATTATCGGGCAGCTCCTAAACTTAAAGCAATGATTTGTATACTTCCCGAGGGAACAGCTCTCGCCACATCTTGAACATTATCGGGCAGCTCCTAAACTTAAAGCAATGATTTGTATACTTCCCGAGGGAACAGCTCTCGCCACATCTTGTGGCGTTGTTTATTACTTACTTACACAACAGAAACAGTTGTTTTTGCTGACACAGTATTACCCAACCCCCCAACAAACGACTGGTCAGCAGCAGAGCCTCTGGAGCACTGCAGCACTACGTGACATAGGAGATATTGATTCTCACTCCTGCTAGATTTTCTCTTCAGATCTTTGATTATAACGGGCAACCCTTCAGTTCAACCCTTTTAGATGGACATTAGTTTGGATACCCTGTCCCACCACTTTGAATTGGATGTGGGACAGAAGTGCTTTTCAAAGGATCCATTCTAGTGTCATTTTATACTCAGAAAGATCATGAGGACACGCCCTTAGAATCAGTGTTTGGACTGTTAGCACAGTTTACATTCTCACACACACACACACACACACACACACACACACACACACACACACACACACACACACACACACACACACACACACACACACACACACACACACACACACACACACACACACACACACACACACACAAACACACACACACACACACACACACACACACACACAGCAGAGTGCTTTAGTGAGTGAGTAACTTCAGAGGTCGTGACTCCTGGTTTTCTGGTCTAAATTCTAATGGTCCAAATTCTACTGAATGCATCCCATTAGCTTAACTGTCTGCCGAGCCTACAGGAAGTTCACACCCTTATACTTTTTCCACATGTTGTTGTGTTACAGACTGGATTTAAAATGGATTACATTTAGATGTTATGTCCCTGATCTATACACAATTACCCCACAATATCAAAGTGGAATTTTGTTTGTAGAATTTATTTTTATTAATAAAACATGAAAAGCTGAAAATGATTAAGTCAATAAGTATTCAACCCCTTTGCAATGACAAGCTAAAATAAGTTCAGGAGTAAAAATGTGCTAAACAAATAGCAAAATAAGTTGCATGGACTCATTCTGTGTTCAGTAATAGTGCTTAAGATGCTTTTTGAATGACTACCTCATCTCTGTACCTCACACATACCATTATCTGCAAGGTCCCTCAGTCGAGTAGTGAATTTCAAGCACAGATTCAACCACAAAGACCAGGGAGGTTTTCCAGTGCATCGCAAAAAAAGGTAATCTATTGGTAGATAGAAAAAAATATAAAAAGCAGAAGCTGAATATCCTTTTCAACATGGTGAGGTTATTAATTACACTTTGGATGGTGTATCAATACACCCAGTCACTACAGATATATAGGCATCCTTCCTAACTCAAGTCGCCGGAGAGGAAGGAAACCGCTCAGGGATTTCACCATGAGGCCAATGGTGATTTTAAAACAGTTACAGAGTTTAATGGCTGTGGAAAGAGAATACTAAGGATGGATCAACAACAATCAGGGTTGGGGAGTAGCAGATTACATGTAATCCCTTAGATGTAAGGGATTACAAAAAAAACAGTAACTGTAATCTGTTACGTTACCAGCTAATATATTGGAATCAGATTACAGAAACGTTTTAAAAACTAGATGATCACTTCAAGCAAAAGTATTTGACACTTCTCGGTTTTCTCAATTACATTCAAAGCAGCACTGAAAAAAATGCGTAAATGTAAGTTTGTTCCACCTGAGCGAGTCTAAACACAAGTCAGAGACCACTATGATGACACACCAAATGATGACCACCAATCAGAGACCACTATGATGACACACCAAATGATGACCACCAATCAGAGACCACTATGATGACACACCAAATGATGACCACCAATCAGAGACCACTATGATGACACACCAGATGATGACCACCAATCAGAGACCACTATGATGACACACCAAATGATCACCACCAATCAGAGACCACTATGATGACACACCAAATGATCACCACCAATCAGAGACCACTATGATGACACACCAAATGTGTTTGATGGATCGTGGGAAAAGAGCAGGAATAGGCTTTTGTAGGCTACAGTACCAAGCTATGTCTTCCAATGGTGCGACTGCTGTCGGCATCCAAAGATTATCCATCTTAAATAAACGCTTGGTGGTAATGATGATAGCAGTGGTGTAGTCTACGGTGATACGGACATCACTAATTATTGATATCTAAAGAGCTCATTGATGTGAAACACACTGCTGCTCTCTCATTTAGCTACATTTGAAGTCGGAAGTTTACATACACTTATGTTGGAGTCATTAAAACTCGTTTTTCAACCACCACCAAATTTCTTGTTAACAAACTATAGTTTTGGCAAGTCGGTTAGGACATCTACTTTGTGCATGACACAAGTAATCAATCCAACAATTGTTTATAGACAGATTATTTCAATTATAATTCATTGTATCACAATTCCAGTGGGTCAGAAGTTTACATACGCTTAGTTGACTGTACCTTTAAACAGCTTGGAAAATTCCAGAAAATGATGTCATGGCTTTAGAAGCTTCTGATAGGCTAATTGACAACATTTGAGGCAATTGGAGGTGTACCTGTGGATGTATTTCAAGGCCTACCTTCAAACTCAGTGCCTCTTTGCTTGACATCAAGGGAAAATTAAAAGAAATCAGTCAAGACCTCAGAAAAAAATTGTAGACCTCCACAAGTCTGGTTCATCCTTGGGAGCAATTTCCAAACACCTGAAGGTACCACGTTCATCTGTACAAACAATAGTACGCAAGTATAAACACCATGGGACCATGCAGCCGTCATACCTCTCAGGAAGGAGATGAACGTACTTTGGTGCGAAAAGTGCAAATCAATCCCAGAACAACAGCAAAGGACCTTGTGAAGATGCTGGAGGAAACAGGTACAAAAGTATCTACATCCACAGTAAAACGAGTCCGATAATCGACATAACCTGAAAGGCCACTCAGCAAGGAAGAAGTACTAAGTCATGTTTTGCAGAGGGGTCAAATACTTATTTCCCTCATTAAAATGCAAATCAATTTTTAACATTTTTGACATGCTTTTTCTGGATTTGTTTGTTGTTATTCTGTCTCTCACTCAAATAAACCTACCATTAAAATTATAGACGGATCATTTCTTTGTCAGTGGGCAAAAGTACAAAAATCAGCAGGGGATCAAATACTTTTTTCCCTCACTATATGTAAACTTCCGACTTCAACTGTATAAAACAAAAAATAAAACAGTGAACTATGTTTGTACTGAATGAGCTAAATTGTCACGTCGTGATAAAAAGGAGACCAAGGCCCAGCGTGGTAAGCGTACATAACTCAGAGAGCCACATCATTTTACAGGAATACTCATTATAAATGTTGATGAAAATACATTTGTTAGACATGGAAATATAGATATACCTCTCCTTAATGCAACCGCTGTGTCAGATTTAAAAAAAACTTTACGGGAAAAGCAAACCATGCAATAATCTGAGACGGCGCTCAGAAAAAGAAAAAAATGTATCCGCCATGTTGGAGTCAACAGAAATGATAAATATTACCTTTGATGATCTTCATCATAATGCACTCCCAGGAATCCTAGTTCCACAATAAATGTTTGATATGTTCGATAATGTCCATTATTTATGTCCAAGTAGCTACTTTTGTTAGGGCGTTAAGTACACAAATCCAAACGCTCATGCAGGTCCAGCCGAACTTCAGACGAAAACTTCAAAAAGTTATATTACAGGTCGTAGAAACATTTCAAACTAAGTATAGAATCAATCTTTAGGATGTTTTTATCATAAATCTTCAATAACGTTCCAACCGGAGAATTCCATTGTCTGTAGAAAAGCCATGGAACGCAGGTCGCTCTCATGTGAAATGCGCGTGACCAGGACCTGGCTCTCTGCCAGACCACTGACTCAAAGAGCTCTCATCCGGCCCCACATCACAGTAGAAGCCTCATTCAAGTTTCTAAAGACGGTTGACATCTAGTGGAAGCCTTAGGAAGTGCAACATAACCAATATCCCACTGTGTATTCAATAGGGGCTGGGTTGAAAATCGACCAACCTCAGATTTCCCACTTCCTGTTTGGATTTCTTCTCAGGTTTTTGCTGCCATTTGAGTTATGTTATACTCACAGAAATCATTCAAACAGCTTTAGAAACGTCAGAGTGTGTTCTATACAATACTAATAATAATATGCATATACTAGCAACTGGAACTGAGGAGCAGGCCGTTTACTCTGGGCACCTCTGGGCACCTTTCAATCACAATGTGTGCGCGTATGTCTGTATCTTTGTGTGTGTTGACGACCAATCAGGTGGATAAGAAAGCTTGGTTTCCATAATATCACACAGGAGGAGAGAGACTACTGTTTAATATCACACAGGAGAGAGAGAGAGTACTGCTAAATATCACACAGGAGGAGAGAGAGAGACTACTGTTTAATATCACACAGGAGGAGAGAGAGAGACTACTGTTTAATATCACACAGGAGGAGAGAGACTACTGTTTAATATCACACAGGAGGAGAGAGAGAGAGACTACTGTTTAATATCACACAAGAGGAGAGAGACTACTGTTTAATATCACACAAGAGGAGAGAGAGAGAGACTACTGTTTAATATCACACAGGGAGAGAGAGAGACTACTGTTTAATATCACACAGGAGGAGAGAGACTACTGTTTAATATCACACAGGAGGACAGAGACTACTGTTAAATATCACACAGGAGGAGAGAGACTACTGTTTAATATGACACAGGAGGAGAGACTACTGTTTAATATCACACAGGAGGAGAGACTACTGTTAAATATCACACAGGAGGAGAGAGAGAGACGACTGTTAAATATCACACAGGAGGAGAGAGAGAGAGACTACTGTCTAATATCACACAGGAGGAGGAGAGAGTCTACTGTTTAATATCACACAGGAGGAGAGAGAGAGACTACTGTTTAATATCACACAGGAGGAGAGAGACTACTGTTTAATATCACACAGGAGGAGAGAGAGAGAGAGACTACTGTTTAATATCACACAGGAGGAGAGAGAGAGAGACTACTGTTTAATATCACACAGGAGGAGAGAGAGAGACTACTGTTTAATATCACACAGGAGGAGAGAGAGAGAGACTACTGTTTAATATCACACAGGAGGAGAGAGAGAGACTACTGTTTAATATCACACAGGAAGAGAGAGACTACTGTTTAATATCACACAGGAGGAGAGAGAGACTACTGTTTAATATCACACAGGAGGAGAGAGAGACTACTGTTTAATATCACACAGGAGGAGAGAGAGAGAGACTACTGTTTAATATCACACAGGAGGAGAGAGAGAGACTACTGTTTAATATCACACAGGAAGAGAGAGACTACTGTTTAATATCACACAGGAGGAGAGAGAGACTACTGTTTAATATCACACAGGAGGAGAGAGAGACTACTGTTTAATATCACACAGGGGGAGAGAGACTACTGTTTAATATCACACAGGAGGAGAGAGAGATTACTGTTTAATATCACACAGGAGGAGAGAGAGAGACTACTGTTTAATATCACACAGGAGGAGAGAGAGAGACTACTGTTTAATATCACACAGGAGGAGAGACTACTGTTTAATATCACACAGGAGGAGAGACTACTGTTAAATATCACACAGGAGGAGAGAGAGAGACGAATGTTAAATATCACACAGGAGGAGGAGAGAGAGAGACTACTGTTAAATATCACACAGGAGGAGGAGAGAGAGAGACTACTGTCTAATATCACACAGGAGGAGGAGAGAGTCTACTGTTTAATGTCACACAGGAGGAGAGAGACTACTGTTTAATATCACACAGGAGGAGAGAGAGAGAGAGACTACTGTTTAATATCACACAGGAGGAGAGAGAGAGACGACTGTTTAATATCACACAGGAGGAGAGAGAGAGACTACTGTTTAATATCACACAGGAGGAGAGAGAGAGACTACTGTTTAATATCACACAGGAAGAGAGAGACTACTGTTTAATATCACACAGGAAGAGAGAGACTACTGTTTAATATCACACAGGAGGAGAGAGAGACTACTCTTTAATATCACACAGGAGGAGAGAGAGACTACTGTTTAATATCACACAGGAGGAGAGAGACTACTGTTTAATATCACACAGGAGGAGAGAGAGATTACTGTTTAATATCACACAGGAGGAGAGAGAGAGACTACTGTTTAATATCACACAGGAGGAGAGAGAGAGACTACTGTTTAATATCACACAAGAGGAGAGAGAGAGAGACTACTGTTTAATATCACACAAGAGGAGAGAGAGAGAGACTACTGTTAAATATCACACAGGAGGAGAGAGACTACAGTTAAATATCACACAAGAGAGAGAGAGACTACTGTTTAATATCACACAGGAGGAGAGAGACTACTGTTAAATATCACACAAGAGGAGAGAGAGACTACTGTTAAATATCACACAAGAGAGAGAGAGACTACTGTTTAATATCACACAGGAGGAGAGAGACTACAGTCAAATATCACACAGGAGGAGAGAGAGAGACTACTGTTTAATATCACACAGGAGGAGAGAGACTACTGTTTAATATCACACAAGAGAGAGAGAGACTACTGTTTAATATCACACAGGAGGAGAGAGAGAGACTACTGTTTAATATCACACAGGAGGAGAGAGAGAGACTACTGTTTAATATCACACAGGAGGAGGAGAGAGTCTACTGTTTAATATCACACAGGAGGAGAGAGAGAGAGACTACTGTTTAATATCACACAAGAGGAGAGAGAGAAAGACTACTGTTAAATATCACACAAGAGGAGAGAGAGAGAGAGACTACTGTTAAATATCACACAGGAGGAGAGAGACTACAGTTAAATATCACACAAGAGAGAGAGAGACTACTGTTTAATATCACACAGGAGGAGAGAGACTACTGTTAAATATCACACAAGAGGAGAGAGAGACTACTGTTAAATATCACACAAGAGAGAGAGAGACTACTGTTTAATATCACACAGGAGGAGAGAGAGAGAGACTACTGTTTAATATCACACAGGAGGAGAGAGAGAGAGACTACTGTTTAATATCACACAAGAGGAGAGAGAGAGACTACTGTTTAATATCACACAGGGAGAGAGAGACTACTGTTTAATATCACACAGGAGGAGAGAGACTACTGTTAAATATCACACAGGAGGAGTGAGACTACTGTTTAATATCACACAGGAGGAGAGACTACTGTTTAATATCACACAGGAGGAGAGACTACTGTTAAATATCACACAGGAGGAGAGAGAGAGACGACTGTTAAATATCACACATGAGGAGAGAGAGAGACTACTGTTAAATATCACACAGGAGGAGGAGAGAGAGAGACTACTGTTAAATATCACACAGGAGGAGGAGAGAGAGAGACTACTGTCTAATATCACACAGGAGGAGAGAGAGAGACTACTGTTTAATATCACACAGGAGGAGAGAGACTACTGTTTAATATCACACAGGAGGAGAGAGAGAGACGACTGTTTAATATCACACAGGAGGAGAGAGAGAGACTACTGTTTAATATCACACAGGAGGAGGAGAGAGTCTACTGTTTAATATCACACAGGAGGAGAGAGAGAGACTACTGTTTAATATCACACAGGAGGAGAGAGAGAGACTACTGTTTAATATCACACAGGAGGAGAGAGACTACTGTTTAATATCACACAGGAGGAGAGAGACTACTGTTTAATATCACACAAGAGAGAGAGAGACTACTGTTTAATATCACACAAGAGGAGAGAGAGAGACTACTGTTTAATATCACACAGGGAGAGAGAGACTACTGTTTAATATCACACAGGAGGAGAGAGACTACTGTTAAATATCACACAGGAGGAGTGAGACTACTGTTTAATATCACACAGGAGGAGAGACTACTGTTTAATATCACACAGGAGGAGAGACTACTGTTAAATATCACACAGGAGGAGAGAGAGAGACGACTGTTAAATATCACACAGGAGGAGAGAGAGAGAGAGACTACTGTTAAATATCACACAGGAGGAGGAGAGAGAGAGACTACTGTTAAATATCACACAGGAGGAGGAGAGAGAGAGACTACTGTCTAATATCACACAGGAGGAGAGAGAGAGACTACTGTTTAATATCACACAGGAGGAGAGAGACTACTGTTTAATATCACACAGGAGGAGAGAGAGAGACAACTGTTTAATATCACACAGGAGGAGAGAGAGAGACTACTGTTTAATATCACACAGGAGGAGGAGAGAGTCTACTGTTTAATATCACACAGGAGGAGAGAGAGAGAGAGACTACTGTTTAATATCACACAGGAGGAGAGAGACTACTGTTTAATATCACACAGGAGGAGAGAAAGAGATGACAGTTAAATATCACACAGCAGGAGGAGAGAGAGAGACTACTGTTTAATATCACACAGGAGGAGGAGAGAGAGAGAGTACTGTCTAATATCACACAGGAAGAGAGAGACTACTGTTTAATATCACACAGGAGGAGAGAGAGACTACTGTTTAATATCACACAGGAGGAGAGAGAGACTACTGTTTAATATCACACAGGAGGAGAGAGAGAGAGACTACTGTTAAATATCACACAGGGAGAGAGAGACTACTGTTTAATATCACACAGGGAGAGAGAGACTACTGTTTAATATCACACAGGGAGAGAGAGACTACTGTTTAATATCACACAGGGAGAGAGAGACTACTGTTTAATATCACACAGGAGGAGAGAGACTACTGTTAAATATCACACAGGAGGAGAGACTACTGTTTAATATCACACAGGAGGAGAGAGAGAGAGACTACTGTTAAATATCACACAGGAGGAGAGAGAGAGACTACTGTTAAATATCACACAGGAGGAGGAGAGAGAGAGACTACTGTCTAATATCACACAGGAGGAGAGAGAGAGACTACTGTTTAATATCACACAGGAGGAGAGAGAGAGAGACGACTGTTTAATATCACACAGGAGGAGAGAGAGAGACTACTGTTTAATATCACACAGGAGGAGGAGAGAGTCTACTGTTTAATATCACACAGGAGGAGAGAGAGAGAGAGACTACTGTTTAATATCACACAGGAGGAGAGAGAGAGACTACTGTTTAATATCACACAAGAGGAGAGAGAGAAAGACTACTGTTAAATATCACACAAGAGGAGAGAGACTACTGTTAAATATCACACAGGAGGAGAGAGAGAGACTACTGTTTAATATCACACAGGAGGAGAGAGACTACTGTTTAATATCACACAAGAGGAGAGAGACTACTGTTAAATATCACACAGGAGGAGAGAGACTACTGTTTAATATCACACAGGAGGAGAGAGACTACAGTCAAATATCACACAGGAGGAGAGAGACTACTGTTTAATATCACACAGGAGAGAGAGAGAGAGACTACTGTTAAATATCACACAAGAGGAGAGAGACTACTGTTAAATATCACACAAGAGGAGAGAGACTACAGTCAAATATCACACAGGAGGAGAGAGACTACTGTTTAATATCACACAAGAGGAGAGAGACTACTGTTAAATATCACACAAGAGGAGAGAGAGACTACTGTTTAATATCACACAAGAGGAGAGAGACTACTGTTAAATATCACACAAGAGGAGAGAGACTACAGTCAAATATCACACAGGAGGAGAGAGACTACTGTTTAATATCACACAAGAGGAGAGAGACTACTGTTAAATATCACACAAGAGGAGAGAGAGAGAGACTACAGTCAAATATCACACAGGAGGAGAGAGACTACTGTTTAATATCACACAGGAGAGAGAGAGACTACTGTTTAATATCACACAGGAGGAGAGAGAGAGACTACTGTTTAATATCACACAGGAGGAGAGAGAGAGACTACTGTTTAATATCACACAGGAGGAGAGAGACTACTGTTTAATATCACACAGGAGGAGAGAGAGAGACTACTGTTTAATATCACACAGGAGGAGAGAGACTACTGTTTAATATCACACAGGAGGAGAGAGACTACTGTTTAATATCACACAGGAGGAGAGAGAGAGACTACTGTTTAATATCACACAGGAGGAGAGAGAGAGACTACTGTTTAATATCACACAAGAGGAGAGAGAGAGAGATACTGTTTAATATCACACAAGAGGAGAGAGAGAGACTACTGTTAAATATCACACAAGAGGAGAGAGAGAGACTACAGTTTAATATCACACCGGAGAGAGAGAGAGAGACTACTGTTTAATATCACACCGGAGGAGAGAGACTACTGTTAAATATCACACCGGAGAGAGAGAGAGAGATACTGTTTAATATCACACCGGAGGAGAGAGACTACTGTTAAATATCACACCGAGAGAGAGAGAGAGAGATACTGTTTAATATCACACAGGAGGAGAGAGACTACTGTTTAATATCACACAAGAGGAGAGAGACTACTGTTAAATATCACACAGGAGGAGAGAGACTACTGTTTAATATCACACAGGAGGAGAGAGACTACAGTCAAATATCACACAGGAGGAGAGAGACTACTGTTTAATATCACACAGGAGAGAGAGAGAGAGACTACTGTTAAATATCACACAAGAGGAGAGAGACTACTGTTAAATATCACACAAGAGGAGAGAGACTACAGTCAAATATCACACAGGAGGAGAGAGACTACTGTTTAATATCACACAAGAGGAGAGAGACTACTGTTAAATATCACACAAGAGGAGAGAGAGAGAGACTACAGTCAAATATCACACAGGAGGAGAGAGACTACTGTTTAATATCACACAAGAGGAGAGAGACTACTGTTAAATATCACACAAGAGGAGAGAGAGAGAGACTACAGTCAAATATCACACAGGAGGAGAGAGACTACTGTTTAATATCACACAGGAGAGAGAGAGAGAGACTACTGTTAAATATCACACAAGAGGAGAGAGAGAGACTACTGTTTAATATCACACAGGAGGAGAGAGAGAGACTACTGTTTAATATCACACAGGAGGAGAGAGACTACTGTTTAATATCACACAGGAGGAGAGAGAGAGACTACTGTTTAATATCACACAGGAGGAGAGAGACTACTGTTTAATATCACACAGGAGGAGCGAGACTACTGTTTAATATCACACAGGAGGAGAGAGAGAGACTACTGTTTAATATCACACAAGAGGAGAGAGAGAGAGATACTGTTTAATATCACACAAGAGGAGAGAGAGAAAGACTACTGTTAAATATCACACAAGAGGAGAGAGACTACTGTTAAATATCACACAAGAGGAGAGAGACTACTGTTTAATATCACACCGGAGGAGAGAGACTACTGTTAAATATCACACCGGAGGAGAGAGACTACTGTTTAATATCACACAGAGAGAGAGAGAGAGAGACTACTGTTTAATATCACACAGGAGGAGAGAGAGAGAGACTACTGTTTAATATCACACCGGAGGAGAGAGACTACTGTTTAATATCACACAGGAGAGAGAGAGAGAGACTACTGTTTAATATCACACAGGAGGAGAGAGAGAGAGAGACTACTGTTAAATATCACACAGGAGAGAGAGAGACTACTGTTTAATATCACACAAGAGGAGAGAGAGAGACTACTGTTAAATATCACACAAGAGGAGAGAGACTACTGTTTAATATCACACAAGAGAGAGAGAGACTACTGTTTAATATCACACAGGAGGAGAGAGAGAGAGAGACTACTGTTTAATATCACACAGGAGAGAGAGAGACTACTGTTTAATATCACACAAGAGGAGAGAGAGAGACTACTGTTTAATATCACACAAGAGGAGAGAGAGAAAGACTACTGTTAAATATCACACAAGAGGAGAGAGACTACTGTTTAATATCACACAAGAGAGAGAGAGACTACTGTTTAATATCACACAAGAGGAGAGAGAGAGAGACTACTGTTTAATATCACACAAGAGAGAGAGAGAGAGACTACTGTTTAATATCACACAGGGAGAGAGACTACTGTTTAATATCACACAGGAGGAGAGCGACTACTGTTTAATATCACACAGGGAGAGAGAGACTACTGTTTAATATCACACAGGGAGAGAGAGACTACTGTTTAATATCACACAAGAGGAGAGAGAGAAAGACTACTGTTAAATATCACACAAGAGGAGAGAGACTACTGTTTAATATCACACAGGAGGAGAGCGACTACTGTTTAATATCACACAGGGAGAGAGAGACTACTGTTAAATATCACACAGGAGGAGAGCGACTACTGTTTAATATCACACAGGAGGAGAGACTACTGTTTAATATCACACAGGAGGAGAGACTACTGTTAAATATCACACAGGAGGAGAGAGAGAGACTACTGTTAAATATCACACAGGAGGAGGAGAGAGAGAGACTACTGTTAAATATCACACAGGAGGAGGAGAGAGAGAGACTACTGTCTAATATCACACAGGAGGAGAGAGAGAGACTACTGTTTAATATCACACAGGAGGAGAGAGACTACTGTTTAATATCACACAGGAGGAGAGAGAGAGAGACGACTGTTTAATATCACACAGGAGGAGAGAGAGAGACTACTGTTTAATATCACACAGGAGGAGGAGAGAGTCTACTGTTTAATATCACACAGGAGGAGAGAGAGAGAGACTACTGTTTAATATCACACAGGAGGAGAGAGAGAGAGACTACTGTTTAATATCACACAGGAGGAGAGAGAGAGAGACTACTGTTTAATATCACACAAGAGGAGAGAGAGAAAGACTACTGTTAAATATCACACAAGAGGAGAGAGACTACTGTTAAATATCACACAGGAGGAGAGAGAGACTACAGTTAAATATCACACAAGAGAGAGAGAGAGACTACTGTTTAATATCACACAGGAGGAGAGAGACTACTGTTTAATATCACACAGGAGGAGAGAGACTACTGTTTAATATCACACAAGAGGAGAGAGAGAGAGACTACTGTTTAATATCACACAAGAGGAGAGAGAGAAAGACTACTGTTAAATATCACACAGGAGGAGAGAGACTACAGTTAAATATCACACAGGAGAGAGAGAGAGAGACTACTGTTAAATATCACACAAGAGGAGAGAGACTACAGTCAAATATCACACAGGAGGAGAGAGACTACTGTTTAATATCACACCGGAGGAGAGAGAGAGAGAGACTACTGTTTAATATCACACAAGAGGAGAGAGACTACTGTTTAATATCACACAGGAGGAGAGAGACTACTGTTTAATATCACACAAGAGAGAGAGAGAGACTACTGTTTAATATCACACAAGAGGAGAGAGAGAGACTACTGTTTAATATCACACAAGAGGAGAGAGAGAGAGACTACTGTTTAATATCACACAGGAGGAGAGAGAGAGACTACTGTTAAATATCACACAGGAGGAGGAGAGAGAGAGACTACTGTTAAATATCACACAGGAGGAGGAGAGAGAGAGACTACTGTCTAATATCACACAGGAGGAGAGAGAGAGACTACTGTTTAATATCACACAGGAGGAGAGAGACTACTGTTTAATATCACACAGGAGGAGAGAGAGAGAGACGACTGTTTAATATCACACAGGAGGAGAGAGAGAGACTACTGTTTAATATCACACAGGAGGAGAGACTACTGTTAAATATCACACAGGAGGAGAGAGAGAGACTACTGTTAAATATCACACAGGAGGAGGAGAGAGAGAGACTACTGTTAAATATCACACAGGAGGAGGAGAGAGAGAGACTACTGTCTAATATCACACAGGAGGAGAGAGAGAGACTACTGTTTAATATCACACAGGAGGAGAGAGACTACTGTTTAATATCACACAGGAGGAGAGAGAGAGAGACGACTGTTTAATATCACACAGGAGGAGAGAGAGAGACTACTGTTTAATATCACACAGGAGGAGGAGAGAGTCTACTGTTTAATATCACACAGGAGGACAGAGAGAGAGAGACTACTGTTTAATATCACACAGGAGGAGAGAGAGAGAGACTACTGTTTAATATCACACAAGAGAGAGATAGACTACTGTTTAATATCACACAAGAGGAGAGAGAGAGAGACTACTGTTTAATATCACACAAGAGGAGAGAGAGAAAGACTACTGTTAAATATCACACAGGAGGAGAGAGACTACAGTTAAATATCACACAGGAGAGAGAGAGAGAGACTACAGTCAAATATCACACAGGAGGAGAGAGACTACTGTTTAATATCACACCGGAGGAGAGAGACTACAGTCAAATATCACACAGGAGGAGAGAGACTACTGTTTAATATCACACAGGAGGAGAGAGACTACTGTTTAATATCACACAAGAGAGAGAGAGAGACTACTGTTTAATATCACACAGGAGGAGAGAGACTACTGTTTAATATCACACAAGAGGAGAGAGAGAGACTACTGTTTAATATCACACAAGAGGAGAGAGAGAGAGACTACTGTTTAATATCACACAGGGAGAGAGAGACTACTGTTTAATATCACACAGGGAGAGAGAGACTACTGTTTAATATCACACAGGAGGAGAGAGACTACTGTTTAATATCACACAGGAGGAGAGAGACTACTGTTAAATATCACACAGGAGGAGAGAGACTACTGTTTAATATCACACAGGAGGAGAGAGAGAGAGAGACTACTGTTAAATATCACACAGGAGGAGGAGAGAGAGAGACTACTGTCTAATATCACACAGGAGGAGCGAGAGAGACTACTGTTTAATATCACACAGGAGGAGAGAGACTACTGTTTAATATCACACAGGAGGAGAGACTACTGTTAAATATCACACAGGAGGAGGAGAGAGAGAGACTACTGTTAAATATCACACAGGAGGAGGAGAGAGAGAGACTACTGTCTAATATCACACAGGAGGAGAGAGAGAGACTACTGTTTAATATCACACAGGAGGAGAGAGACTACTGTTTAATATCACACAGGAGGAGAGAGAGACGACTGTTTAATATCACACAGGAGGAGAGAGAGACTACTGTTTAATATCACACAGGAGGAGGAGAGAGTCTACTGTTTAATATCACACAGGAGGAGAGAGAGAGAGAGACTACTGTTTAATATCACACAGGAAGAGAGAGAGAGAGACTACTGTTTAATATCACACAAGAGGAGAGAGAGAAAGACTACTGTTAAATATCACACAAGAGGAGAGAGAGACTACTGTTTAATATCACACAAGAGGAGAGAGAGAAAGACTACTGTTAAATATCACACAGGAGGAGAGAGACTACAGTTAAATATTACATGAGAGAGAGAGACTACTGTTTAATATCACACAGGAGGAGAGAGACTACTGTTTAATATCACACAAGAGAGAGAGAGACTACTGTTTAATATCACACAAGAGGAGAGAGAGAGAGACTACTGTTTAATATCACACAAGAGGAGAGAGAGAAAGACTACTGTTAAATATCACACAGGAGGAGAGAGACTACAGTTAAATATCACACAGGAGAGAGAGAGAGAGACTACTGTTAAATATCACACAAGAGGAGAGAGACTACTGTTAAATATCACACAAGAGGAGAGAGACTACAGTCAAATATCACACAGGAGGAGAGAGAGAGACTACTGTTTAATATCACACCGGAGGAGAGAGACTACAGTCAAATATCACACAGGAGGAGAGAGACTACTGTTTAATATCACACAGGAGGAGAGAGAGAGACTACTGTTTAATATCACACAGGAGAGAGAGAGAGACTATTGTTAAATGTCACACAGAGAGAGAGAGAGACTACTGTTTAATATCACACAGGAGGAGAGAGAGACTACTGTTTAATATCACACAGGAGGAGAGAGAGAGACTACTGTTTAATATCACACAGGAGAGAGAGAGAGACTACTGTTTAATATCACACAGGAGGAGGGAGAGAGACTACTGTTTAATATCACACAGGAGGAGAGAGAGAGAGACTACTGTTTAATATCACACAGGAGGAGAGAGAGAGACTACTGTTTAATATCACACAGGAGGAGGAGAGAGAGAGACTACTGTTTAATATCACACAGGAGGAGGAGAGAGAGAGACTACTGTTTAATATCACACAGGAGGAGAGAGAGAGACTACTGTTTAATATCACACAGGAGGAGAGAGAGAGACTACTGTTTAATATCACACAGGAGGAGAGAGAGAGAGACTACTGTTTAATATCACACAGGAGGAGAGAGAGGGAGACTACTGTTAAATATCACACAGGAGGAGAGAGAGAGACTACTGTTTAGTATCACACAGGAGAGAGACTACTGTTTAATATAACACAGGAGGAGAGAGAGAGACTACTGTTTAATATCACACAGGAGGAGAGAGTCTACTGTTTAATATCACACAGGAGGAGAGAGAGAGACTACTGTTTAATATCACACAGGAGGAGAGAGAGAGACTACTGTTTAATATCACACAGGAGAGAGTCTACTGTTTAATATCACACAGGAGAGAGACCACTGTTTAATATCACACAGGAGGAGAGAGAGAGACTACTGTTTAATATCACACCGGAGGAGAGAGACTACTGTTAAATATCACACAGGAGGAGGAGAGAGAGAGACTACTGTCTAATATCACACAGGAGGAGAGAGAGAGACTACTGTTTAATATCACACAGGAGGAGAGAGACTACTGTTTAATATCACACAGGAGGAGAGAGAGACGACTGTTTAATATCACACAGGAGGAGAGAGAGACTACTGTTTAATATCACACAGGAGGAGGAGAGAGTCTACTGTTTAATATCACACAGGAGGAGAGAGACTACTGTTTAATATCACACAGGAGGAGAGAGAGAGAGACTACTGTTTAATATCACACAAGAGGAGAGAGAGAAAGACTACTGTTAAATATCACACAAGAGGAGAGAGACTACTGTTAAATATCACACAGGAGGAGAGAGACTACAGTTAAATATCACACAAGAGAGAGAGAGACTACTGTTTAATATCACACAGGAGGAGAGAGACTACTGTTTAATATCACACAAGAGAGAGAGAGACTACTGTTTAATATCACACAAGAGGAGAGAGAGAAAGACTACTGTTAAATATCACACAGGAGGAGAGAGACTACAGTTAAATATCACACAGGAGAGAGAGAGAGAGACTACTGTTAAATATCACACAAGAGGAGAGAGACTACTGTTAAATATCACACAAGAGGAGAGAGACTACAGTCAAATATCACACAGGAGGAGAGAGAGAGACTACTGTTTAATATCACACCGGAGGAGAGAGACTACAGTCAAATATCACACAAGAGGA
Source organism: Oncorhynchus nerka (assembly GCF_034236695.1). Lineage (NCBI taxonomy): Eukaryota > Metazoa > Chordata > Actinopteri > Salmoniformes > Salmonidae > Oncorhynchus > Oncorhynchus nerka. The sequence goes on from NC_088402.1 coordinate 12,322,826, forward strand.
GAGAGACTACTGTTTAATATCACACAGGAGGAGAGAGAGAGACTACTGTTTAATATCACACAGGAGGAGAGAGAGAGACTATTGTTAAATGTCACACAGGAGAGAGAGAGAGAGACTACTGTTTAATATCACACAGGAGGAGAGAGAGAGACTACTGTTTAATATCACACAGGAGGAGAGAGAGAGACTACTGTTTAATATCACACAGGAGGAGAGAGAGAGAGACTACTGTTTAATATCACACAGGAGGAGGGAGAGAGACTACTGTTTAATATCACACAGGAGGAGAGAGAGAGAGACTACTGTTTAATATCACACAGGAGGAGAGAGAGAGACTACTGTTTAATATCACACAGGAGGAGGAGAGAGAGAGACTACTGTTTAATATCACACAGGAGGAGGAGAGAGAGAGACTACTGTTTAATATCACACAGGAGGAGAGAGAGAGACTACTGTTTAATATCACACAGGAGAGAGAGAGAGACTACTGTTTAATATCACACAGGAGAGAGAGAGAGAGACTACTGTTTAATATCACACAGGAGGAGAGAGAGGAGACTACTGTTAAATATCACACAGGAGGAGAGAGAGAGACTACTGTTTAGTATCACACAGGAGAGAGACTACTGTTTAATATAACACAGGAGGAGAGAGAGACTACTGTTTAATATCACACAGGAGGAGAGAGTCTACTGTTTAATATCACACAGGAGGAGAGAGAGAGACTACTGTTTAATATCACACAGGAGGAGAGAGAGAGACTACTGTTTAATATCACACAGGAGAGAGTCTACTGTTTAATATCACACAGGAGAGAGACCACTGTTTAATATCACACAGGAGGAGAGAGAGAGACTACTGTTTAATATCACACCGGAGGAGAGAGACTACTGTTAAATATCACACAGGAGGAGGAGAGAGAGAGACTACTGTTTAATATCACACAGGAGGAGAGAGACTACTGTTTAATATCACACAGGAGGAGAGAGAGACGACTGTTTAATATCACACAGGAGGAGAGAGAGACTACTGTTTAATATCACACAGGAGGAGGAGAGAGTCTACTGTTTAATATCACACAGGAGGAGAGAGACTACTGTTTAATATCACACAGGAGGAGAGAGAGAGAGACTACTGTTTAATATCACACAAGAGGAGAGAGAGAAAGACTACTGTTAAATATCACACAAGAGGAGAGAGACTACTGTTAAATATCACACAGGAGGAGAGAGACTACAGTTAAATATCACACAAGAGAGAGAGAGACTACTGTTTAATATCACACAGGAGGAGAGAGACTACTGTTTAATATCACACAAGAGAGAGAGAGACTACTGTTTAATATCACACAAGAGGAGAGAGAGAGAGACTACTGTTTAATATCACACAAGAGGAGAGAGAGAAAGACTACTGTTAAATATCACACAGGAGGAGAGAGACTACAGTTAAATATCACACAGGAGAGAGAGAGAGACTACTGTTAAATATCACACAAGAGGAGAGAGACTACTGTTAAATATCACACAAGAGGAGAGAGACTACAGTCAAATATCACACAGGAGGAGAGAGAGAGACTACTGTTTAATATCACACCGGAGGAGAGAGACTACAGTCAAATATCACACAAGAGGAGAGAGACTACTGTTTAATATCACACAGGAGGAGAGAGAGAGACTACTGTTTAATATCACACAGGAGAGAGAGAGACTATTGTTAAATGTCACACAGGAGAGAGAGAGAGAGAGACTACTGTTTAATATCACACAGGAGGAGAGAGAGACTACTGTTTAATATCACACAGGAGGAGAGAGAGAGACTACTGTTTAATATCACACAGGAGGAGAGAGAGAGACTACTGTTTAATATCACACAGGAGGAGAGAGAGACTACTGTTTAATATCACACAGGAGGAGAGAGAGAGACTACTGTTTAATATCACACAGGAGGAGGAGAGAGAGAGACTACTGTTTAATATCACACAGGAGGAGGAGAGAGAGAGACTACTGTTTAATATCACACAGGAGGAGAGAGAGACTACTGTTTAATATCACACAGGAGGAGAGAGAGAGACTACTGTTTAATATCACACAGGAGGAGAGAGAGAGAGACTACTGTTTAATATCACACAGGAGGAGAGAGAGGGAGACTACTGTTAAATATCACACAGGAGGAGAGAGAGAGACTACTGTTTAGTATCACACAGGAGAGAGACTACTGTTTAATATAACACAGGAGGAGAGAGAGAGACTACTGTCTAATATCACACAGGAGGAGAGAGAGAGACTACTGTTTAATATCACACAGGAGGAGAGAGACTACTGTTTAATATCACACAGGAGGAGAGAGAGAGAGACGACTGTTTAATATCACACAGGAGGAGAGAGAGAGACTACTGTTTAATATCACACAGGAGGAGAGACTACTGTTAAATATCACACAGGAGGAGAGAGAGAGACTACTGTTAAATATCACACAGGAGGAGGAGAGAGAGAGACTACTGTTAAATATCACACAGGAGGAGGAGAGAGAGAGACTACTGTCTAATATCACACAGGAGGAGAGAGAGAGACTACTGTTTAATATCACACAGGAGGAGAGAGACTACTGTTTAATATCACACAGGAGGAGAGAGAGAGAGACGACTGTTTAATATCACACAGGAGGAGAGAGAGAGACTACTGTTTAATATCACACAGGAGGAGGAGAGAGTCTACTGTTTAATATCACACAGGAGGACAGAGAGAGAGAGACTACTGTTTAATATCACACAGGAGGAGAGAGAGAGAGACTACTGTTTAATATCACACAAGAGGAGAGAGAGAAAGACTACTGTTAAATATCACACAAGAGGAGAGAGAGAGACTACTGTTAAATATCACACAGGAGGAGAGAGACTACTGTTAAATATCACACAAGAGAGAGAGAGAGACTACTGTTTAATATCACACAGGAGGAGAGAGACTACTGTTTAATATCACACAAGAGAGAGATAGACTACTGTTTAATATCACACAAGAGGAGAGAGAGAGAGAGAGACTACTGTTTAATATCACACAAGAGGAGAGAGAGAAAGACTACTGTTAAATATCACACAGGAGGAGAGAGACTACAGTTAAATATCACACAGGAGAGAGAGAGAGAGAGACTACTGTTAAATATCACACAAGAGGAGAGAGACTACTGTTAAATATCACACAAGAGGAGAGAGACTACAGTCAAATATCACACAGGAGGAGAGAGACTACAGTCAAATATCACACAGGAGGAGAGAGACTACTGTTTAATATCACACCGGAGGAGAGAGACTACAGTCAAATATCACACAGGAGGAGAGAGACTACTGTTTAATATCACACAGGAGGAGAGAGACTACTGTTTAATATCACACAGGAGGAGAGAGACTACTGTTTAATATCACACAAGAGAGAGAGAGAGAGACTACTGTTTAATATCACACAAGAGGAGAGAGAGAGACTACTGTTAAATATCACACAGGGAGAGAGAGACTACTGTTTAATATCACACAGGGAGAGAGAGACTACTGTTTAATATCACACAGGGAGAGAGAGACTACTGTTTAATATCACACAGGAGGAGAGAGACTACTGTTTAATATCACACAGGAGGAGAGAGACTACTGTTAAATATCACACAGGAGGAGAGAGACTACTGTTTAATATCACACAGGAGGAGAGACTACTGTTTAATATCACACAGGAGGAGAGACTACTGTTAAATATCACACAGGAGGAGGAGAGAGAGAGACTACTGTTAAATATCACACAGGAGGAGGAGAGAGAGAGACTACTGTCTAATATCACACAGGAGGAGAGAGAGAGACTACTGTTTAATATCACACAGGAGGAGAGAGACTACTGTTTAATATCACACAGGAGGAGAGAGAGACGACTGTTTAATATCACACAGGAGGAGAGAGAGACTACTGTTTAATATCACACAGGAGGAGGAGAGAGTCTACTGTTTAATATCACACAGGAGGAGAGAGAGAGAGAGACTACTGTTTAATATCACACCGGAGGAGAGAGAGAGAGACTACTGTTTAATATCACACAAGAGGAGAGAGAGAGAGACTACTGTTTAATATCACACAGGAGGAGGAGAGAGTCTACTGTTTAATATCACACAGGAGGAGAGAGAGAGAGAGACTACTGTTTAATATCACACCGGAGGAGAGAGAGAGAGACTACTGTTAAATATCACACAAGAGGAGAGAGACTACTGTTAAATATCACACAGGAGGAGAGAGACTACAGTTAAATATCACACAAGAGAGAGAGAGACTACTGTTTAATATCACACAGGAGGAGAGAGACTACTGTTTAATATCACACAAGAGAGAGAGAGACTACTGTTTAATATCACACAAGAGGAGAGAGAGAGAGACTACTGTTTAATATCACACAAGAGGAGAGAGAGAAAGACTACTGTTAAATATCACACAGGAGGAGAGAGACTACAGTTAAATATCACACAGGAGAGAGAGAGAGAGACTACTGTTAAATATCACACAAGAGGAGAGAGACTACTGTTAAATATCACACAAGAGGAGAGAGACTACAGTCAAATATCACACAGGAGGAGAGAGAGAGACTACTGTTTAATATCACACCGGAGGAGAGAGACTACAGTCAAATATCACACAAGAGGAGAGAGACTACTGTTTAATATCACACAGGAGGAGAGAGAGAGACTACTGTTTAATATCACACAGGAGGAGAGAGAGAGACTATTGTTAAATGTCACACAGGAGAGAGAGAGAGAGAGACTACTGTTTAATATCACACAGGAGGAGAGAGAGAGACTACTGTTTAATATCACACAGGAGGAGAGAGAGAGACTACTGTTTAATATCACACAGGAGGAGAGAGAGAGAGACTACTGTTTAATATCACACAGGAGGAGAGAGAGAGACTACTGTTTAATATCACACAGGAGGAGAGAGAGAGACTACTGTTTAATATCACACAGGAGGAGAGAGAGAGACTACTGTTTAATATCACACAGGAGGAGGAGAGAGAGAGACTACTGTTTAATATCACACAGGAGGAGGAGAGAGAGAGACTACTGTTTAATATCACACAGGAGGAGAGAGAGAGACTACTGTTTAATATCACACAGGAGGAGAGAGAGAGAGACTACTGTTTAATATCACACAGGAGGAGAGAGAGAGAGACTACTGTTTAATATCACACAGGAGGAGGAGAGAGTCTACTGTTTAATATCACACAGGAGAGAGTCTACTGTTTAATATCACACAGGAGAGAGACCACTGTTTAATATCACACAGGAGGAGAGAGAGAGACTACTGTTTAATATCACACCGGAGGAGAGAGACTACTGTTAAATATCACACAGGAGGAGGAGAGAGAGAGACTACTGTCTAATATCACACAGGAGGAGAGAGAGAGACTACTGTTTAATATCACACAGGAGGAGAGAGACTACTGTTTAATATCACACAGGAGGAGAGAGAGACGACTGTTTAATATCACACAGGAGGAGAGAGAGACTACTGTTTAATATCACACAGGAGGAGGAGAGAGTCTACTGTTTAATATCACACAGGAGGAGAGAGAGAGAGAGACTACTGTTTAATATCACACAGGAGGAGAGAGAGAGAGACTACTGTTTAATATCACACAAGAGGAGAGAGAGAAAGACTACTGTTAAATATCACACAAGAGGAGAGAGAGAGAGACTACTGTTTAATATCACACAGGAGGAGAGAGACTACAGTTAAATATCACACAAGAGAGAGAGAGACTACTGTTTAATATCACACAGGAGGAGAGAGACTACTGTTTAATATCACACAAGAGAGAGAGAGACTACTGTTTAATATCACACAAGAGGAGAGAGAGAGAGACTACTGTTTAATATCACACAAGAGGAGAGAGAGAAAGACTACTGTTAAATATCACACAGGAGGAGAGAGACTACAGTTAAATATCACACAGGAGAGAGAGAGAGAGACTACTGTTAAATATCACACAAGAGGAGAGAGACTACTGTTAAATATCACACAAGAGGAGAGAGACTACAGTCAAATATCACACAGGAGGAGAGAGAGACTACTGTTTAATATCACACGGAGGAGAGAGACTACAGTCAAATATCACACAAGAGGAGAGAGACTACTGTTTAATATCACACAGGAGGAGAGAGAGACTACTGTTTAATATCACACAGGAGGAGAGAGAGAGACTATTGTTAAATGTCACAAAGAGAGAGAGAGAGAGACTACTGTTTAATATCACACAGGAGGAGAGAGAGACTACTGTTTAATATCACACAGGAGAGAGAGAGAGACTACTGTTTAATATCACACAGGAGGAGAGAGAGAGAGACTACTGTTTAATATCACACAGGAGGAGAGAGAGAGACTACTGTTTAATATCACACAGGAGGAGTGAGAGAGAGACTACTGTTTAATATCACACAGGAGGAGAGAGAGAGACTACTGTTTAATATCACACAGGAGGAGAGAGAGAGAGACTACTGTTTAATATCACACAGGAGGAGGAGAGAGAGAGACTACTGTTTAATATCACACAGGAGGAGAGAGAGAGACTACTGTTTAATATCACACAGGAGGAGAGAGAGAGAGACTACTGTTTAATATCACACAGGAGGAGAGAGAGAGAGACTACTGTTTAATATCACACAGGAGGAGAGAGAGGGAGACTACTGTTAAATATCACACAGGAGGAGAGAGAGAGACTACTGTTTAGTATCACACAGGAGAGAGACTACTGTTTAATATAACACAGGAGGAGAGAGAGAGACTACTGTTTAATATCACACAGGAGGAGAGAGTCTACTGTTTAATATCACACAGGAGGAGAGAGAGAGACTACTGTTTAATATCACACAGGAGGAGAGAGAGAGACTACTGTTTAATATCACACAGGAGGAGGAGAGAGTCTACTGTTTAATATCACACAGGAGAGAGTCTACTGTTTAATATCACACAGGAGGAGAGAGAGAGACTACTGTTTAATATCACACCGGAGGAGAGAGACTACAGTCAAATATCACACAGGAGGAGAGAGCCTACTGTTTAATATCACACAGGAGGAGAGAGACTACTGTTTAATATCACACAGGAGGAGAGAGAGAGACTACTGTTTAATATCACACAGGAGGAGAGAGAGAGACTACTGTTTAATATAACACAGAAGGAGAGAGACTACTGTTTAATATCACACAAGAGGAGAGAGAGAGAGACTACTGTTTAATATCACACAAGAGGAGAGAGAGAAAGACTACTGTTAAATATCACACAGGAGGAGAGAGAGAGACTACTGTTTAATATCACACAGGAGGAGAGAGAGAGACTACTGTTTAATATCACACAGGAGGAGAGAGAGAGAGACTACTGTTTAATATCACACAGGAGGAGAGAGAGAGACTACTGTTTAATATCACACAGGAGGAGAGAGAGAGAGACTACTGTTTAATATCACACAGGAGGAGAGAGAGAGACTACTGTTTAATATCACACAGGAGGAGGAGAGAGAGAGACTACTGTTTAATATCACACAGGAGGAGGAGAGAGAGAGACTACTGTTTAATATCACACAGGAGGAGAGAGAGAGACTACTGTTTAATATCACACAGGAGGAGAGAGAGAGAGACTACTGTTTAATATCACACAGGAGGAGAGAGAGAGAGACTACTGTTTAATATCACACAGGAGGAGAGAGAGGGAGACTACTGTTAAATATCACACAGGAGGAGAGAGAGAGACTACTGTTTAGTATCACACAGGAGAGAGACTACTGTTTAATATAACACAGGAGGAGAGAGAGAGACTACTGTTTAATATCACACAGGAGGAGAGAGTCTACTGTTTAATATCACACAGGAGGAGAGAGAGAGACTACTGTTTAATATCACACAGGAGGAGAGAGAGAGACTACTGTTTAATATCACACAGGAGGAGAGAGAGAGACTACTGTTTAATATCACACAGGAGGAGAGAGACTACAGTCAAATATCACACAGGAGGAGAGAGTCTACTGTTTAATATCACACAGGAGAGAGTCTACTGTTTAATATCACACAGGAGGAGAGAGAGAGACTACTGTTTAATATCACACCGGAGGAGAGAGACTACAGTCAAATATCACACAGGAGGAGAGAGCCTACTGTTTAATATCACACAGGAGGAGAGAGACTACTGTTTAATATCACACAGGAGGAGAGAGAGAGACTACTGTTTAATATCACACAGGAGGAGAGAGAGAGACTACTGTTTAATATAACACAGAAGGAGAGAGACTACTGTTTAATATCACACAAGAGGAGAGAGAGAGAGACTACTGTTTAATATCACACAAGAGGAGAGAGAGAAAGACTACTGTTAAATATCACACAGGAGGAGAGAGACTACAGTTAAATATCACACAGGAGAGAGAGAGAGAGACTACTGTTAAATATCACACAAGAGGAGAGAGACTACTGTTAAATATCACACAAGAGGAGAGAGACTACAGTCAAATATCACACAGGAGGAGAGAGAGAGACTACTGTTTAATATCACACCGGAGGAGAGAGACTACAGTCAAATATCACACAAGAGGAGAGAGACTACTGTTTAATATCACACAGGAGGAGAGAGAGAGACTACTGTTTAATATCACACAGGAGGAGAGAGAGAGACTATTGTTAAATGTCACACAGGAGAGAGAGAGAGAGAGACTACTGTTTAATATCACACAGGAGGAGAGAGAGAGACTACTGTTTAATATCACACAGGAGGAGAGAGAGAGACTACTGTTTAATATCACACAGGAGGAGAGAGAGAGAGACTACTGTTTAATATCACACAGGAGGAGAGAGAGAGACTACTGTTTAATATCACACAGGAGGAGAGAGAGAGACTACTGTTTAATATCACACAGGAGGAGGAGAGAGAGAGACTACTGTTTAATATCACACAGGAGGAGAGAGAGAGACTATTGTTAAATGTCACAAAGGAGAGAGAGAGAGAGAGACTACTGTTTAATATCACACAGGAGGAGAGAGAGAGACTACTGTTTAATATCACACAGGAGGAGAGAGAGAGACTACTGTTTAATATCACACAGGAGGAGAGAGAGAGACTACTGTTTAATATCACACAGGAGGAGAGAGAGAGACTACTGTTTAATATCACACAGGAGGAGAGAGAGAGAGACTACTGTTTAATATCACACAGGAGGAGAGAGAGAGACTACTGTTTAATATCACACAGGAGGAGGGAGAGAGAGACTACTGTTTAATATCACACAGGAGGAGGAGAGAGAGAGACTACTGTTTAATATCACACAGGAGGAGAGAGAGAGACTACTGTTTAATATCACACAGGAGGAGAGAGAGAGACTACTGTTTAATATCACACAGGAGGAGAGAGAGAGAGACTACTGTTTAATATCACACAGGAGGAGAGAGAGGGAGACTACTGTTAAATATCACACAGGAGGAGAGAGAGAGACTACTGTTTAGTATCACACAGGAGAGAGACTACTGTTTAATATAACACAGGAGGAGAGAGAGAGACTACTGTTTAATATCACACAGGAGGAGAGAGTCTACTGTTTAATATCACACAGGAGGAGAGAGAGAGACTACTGTTTAATATCACACAGGAGGAGAGAGAGAGACTACTGTTTAATATCACACAGGAGGAGGAGAGAGTCTACTGTTTAATATCACACAGGAGAGAGTCTACTGTTTAATATCACACAGGAGGAGAGAGAGAGACTACTGTTTAATATCACACCGGAGGAGAGAGACTACAGTCAAATATCACACAGGAGGAGAGAGCCTACTGTTTAATATCACACAGGAGGAGAGAGACTACTGTTTAATATCACACAGGAGGAGAGAGAGAGACTACTGTTTAATATCACACAGGAGGAGAGAGAGAGACTACTGTTTAATATAACACAGAAGGAGAGAGACTACTGTTTAATATCACACAAGAGGAGAGAGAGAGAGACTACTGTTTAATATCACACAAGAGGAGAGAGAGAAAGACTACTGTTAAATATCACACAGGAGGAGAGAGAGAGACTACTGTTTAATATCACACAGGAGGAGAGAGAGAGACTACTGTTTAATATCACACAGGAGGAGAGAGAGAGACTACTGTTTAATATCACACAGGAGGAGAGAGAGAGACTACTGTTTAATATCACACAGGAGGAGAGAGAGAGAGACTACTGTTTAATATCACACAGGAGGAGAGAGAGAGACTACTGTTTAATATCACACAGGAGGAGAGAGAGAGACTACTGTTTAATATCACACAGGAGGAGGAGAGAGAGACTACTGTTTAATATCACACAGGAGGAGAGAGAGACTACTGTTTAATATCACACAGGAGGAGAGAGAGAGAGACTACTGTTTAATATCACACAGGAGGAGAGAGAGAGAGACTACTGTTTAATATCACACAGGAGGAGAGAGAGGGAGACTACTGTTAAATATCACACAGGAGGAGAGAGAGAGACTACTGTTTAGTATCACACAGGAGAGAGACTACTGTTTAATATAACACAGGAGGAGAGAGAGAGACTACTGTTTAATATCACACAGGAGGAGAGAGTCTACTGTTTAATATCACACAGGAGGAGAGAGAGAGACTACTGTTTAATATCACACAGGAGGAGAGAGAGAGACTACTGTTTAATATCACACAGGAGGAGAGAGAGAGACTACTGTTTAATATCACACAGGAGGAGAGAGACTACAGTCAAATATCACACAGGAGGAGAGAGTCTACTGTTTAATATCACACAGGAGAGAGTCTACTGTTTAATATCACACAGGAGGAGAGAGAGACTACTGTTTAATATCACACGGAGGAGAGAGACTACAGTCAAATATCACACAGGAGGAGAGAGCCTACTGTTTAATATCACACAGGAGGAGAGAGACTACTGTTTAATATCACACAGGAGGAGAGAGAGACTACTGTTTAATATCACACAGGAGGAGAGAGAGAGACTACTGTTTAATATAACACAGAAGGAGAGAGACTACTGTTTAATATCACACAAGAGGAGAGAGAGAGAGACTACTGTTTAATATCACACAAGAGGAGAGAGAGAAAGACTACTGTTAAATATCACACAGGAGGAGAGAGACTACAGTTAAATATCACACAGGAGAGAGAGAGAGAGACTACTGTTAAATATCACACAAGAGGAGAGAGACTACTGTTAAATATCACACAAGAGGAGAGAGACTACAGTCAAATATCACACAGGAGGAGAGAGAGAGACTACTGTTTAATATCACACCGGAGGAGAGAGACTACAGTCAAATATCACACAAGAGGAGAGAGACTACTGTTTAATATCACACAGGAGGAGAGAGAGACTACTGTTTAATATCACACAGGAGGAGAGAGAGAGACTATTGTTAAATGTCACACAGGAGAGAGAGAGAGAGAGACTACTGTTTAATATCACACAGGAGGAGAGAGAGAGACTACTGTTTAATATCACACAGGAGGAGAGAGAGAGACTACTGTTTAATATCACACAGGAGGAGAGAGAGAGACTACTGTTTAATATCACACAGGAGGAGAGAGAGAGACTACTGTTTAATATCACACAGGAGGAGAGAGAGAGACTACTGTTTAATATCACACAGGAGGAGGAGAGAGAGAGACTACTGTTTAATATCACACAGGAGGAGGAGAGAGAGAGACTACTGTTTAATATCACACAGGAGGAGAGAGAGAGACTACTGTTTAATATCACACAGGAGGAGAGAGAGAGACTACTGTTTAATATCACACAGGAGGAGAGAGAGAGACTACTGTTTAATATCACACAGGAGGAGAGAGAGGGAGACTACTGTTAAATATCACACAGGAGGAGAGAGAGAGACTACTGTTTAGTATCACACAGGAGAGAGACTACTGTTTAATATAACACAGGAGGAGAGAGAGAGACTACTGTTTAATATCACACAGGAGGAGAGAGTCTACTGTTTAATATCACACAGGAGGAGAGAGAGAGACTACTGTTTAATATCACACAGGAGGAGAGAGAGAGACTACTGTTTAATATCACACAGGAGGAGGAGAGAGTCTACTGTTTAATATCACACAGGAGAGAGTCTACTGTTTAATATCACACAGGAGAGAGACCACTGTTTAATATCACACAGGAGGAGAGAGAGAGACTACTGTTTAATATCACACCGGAGGAGAGAGACTACTGTTAAATATCACACAGGAGGAGGAGAGAGAGAGACTACTGTCTAATATCACACAGGAGGAGAGAGAGAGACTACTGTTTAATATCACACAGGAGGAGAGAGACTACTGTTTAATATCACACAGGAGGAGAGAGAGACGACTGTTTAATATCACACAGGAGGAGAGAGAGACTACTGTTTAATATCACACAGGAGGAGGAGAGAGTCTACTGTTTAATATCACACAGGAGGAGAGAGAGAGAGAGACTACTGTTTAATATCACACAGGAGGAGAGAGAGAGAGACTACTGTTTAATATCACACAAGAGGAGAGAGAGAAAGACTACTGTTAAATATCACACAAGAGGAGAGAGACTACAGTTAAATATCACACAAGAGAGAGAGAGACTACTGTTTAATATCACACAGGAGGAGAGAGACTACTGTTTAATATCACACAGGAGGAGAGAGAGAGAGACTACTGTTTAATATCACACAGGAGGAGAGACACTACTGTTTAATATCACACAGGAGGAGAGAGAGAGACTACTGTTTAATATCACACAGGAGGAGAGAGAGAGACTACTGTTTAATATCACACAGGAGGAGAGAGAGAGACTACTGTTTAATATCACACAGGAGGAGAGAGAGGGAGACTACTGTTAAATATCACACAGGAGGAGAGAGAGAGACTACTGTTTAATATCACACAGGAGGAGAGAGAGAGAGACTACTGTTTAATATCACACAGGAGGAGAGAGAGAGAGACTACTGTTTAATATCACACAGGAGGAGAGAGACTACTGTTTAATATCACACAGGAGGAGAGAGAGAGACTACTGTTTAATATCACACAGGAGGAGAGAGAGAGAGACTACTGTTTAATATCACACAGGAGGAGAGAGAGAGAGACTACTGTTTAATATCACACAGGAGGAGAGAGAGACTACTGTTTAATATCACACAGGAGGAGAGAGAGAGAGACTACTGTTTAATATCACACAGGAGGAGAGAGAGGGAGACTACTGTTAAATATCACACAGGAGGAGAGAGAGAGACTACTGTTTAATATCACACAAGAGGAGAGAGAGAGAATACTGTTTAATATCACACAGGAGAGAGAGAGAGAGAATACTGCTTAATATCACACAGGAGAGAGAGACTACTGTTTAATATCACACAGGAGGAGAGAGACTACTGTTTAATATCACACAGGAGAGAGAGAGAGAGACTACTGTTTAATATCACACAGGAGAGAGAGAGAGAATACTGTTTAATATCACACAGGAGAGAGAGAGAGAGACTACTGTTTAATATCACACAGGAGAGAGAGAGAGAGAATACTGTTTAATATCACACAGGAGGAGAGAGAGAGAGACTACTGTTTAATATCACACAGGAGGAGAGAGAGAGAGACTACTGTTTAATATCACACAGGAGGAGAGAGACTACTGTTTAATATCACACAGGAGGAGAGAGAGAGACTACTGTTTAGTATCACACAGGAGAGAGACTACTGTTTAATATAACACAGGAGAAGAGAGAGAGACTACTGTTTAATATCACACAGGAGGAGAGAGACTACTGTTTAATATCACACAGGAGGAGAGAGAGAGACTACTGTTTAATATCACACAGGAGGAGAGAGAGAGAGACTACTGTTTAATATCACACAGGAGGAGAGAGAGAGAGACTACTGTTTAATATCACACAGGAGGAGAGAGAGACTACTGTTTAATATCACACAGGAGGAGAGAGAGAGAGACTACTGTTTAATATCACACAGGAGGAGAGAGAGGGAGACTACTGTTAAATATCACACAGGAGGAGAGAGAGAGACTACTGTTTAATATCACACAAGAGGAGAGAGAGAGAATACTGTTTAATATCACACAGGAGAGAGAGAGAGAGAATACTGCTTAATATCACACAGGAGAGAGAGACTACTGTTTAATATCACACAGGAGGAGAGAGACTACTGTTTAATATCACACAGGAGAGAGAGAGAGAGACTACTGTTTAATATCACACAGGAGAGAGAGAGAGAGAGAATACTGTTTAATATCACACAGGAGAGAGAGAGAGAGACTACTGTTTAATATCACACAGGAGAGAGAGAGAGAGAATACTGTTTAATATCACACAGGAGGAGAGAGAGAGAGACTACTGTTTAATATCACACAGGGGGAGAGAGAGAGAGACTACTGTTTAATATCACACAGGAGGAGAGAGACTACTGTTTAATATCACACAGGAGGAGAGAGAGAGAGACTACTGTTTAATATCACACAGGAGGAGAGAGACTACAGTCAAATATCACACAGGAGGAGAGAGAGAGACTACTGTTTAATATCACACAGGAGGAGAGAGACTACAGTCAAATATCACACAGGAGAAGAGAGAGAGACTACTGTTTAATATCACACAGGAGGAGAGAGAGGGAGACTACTGTTAAATATCACACAGGAGGAGAGAGAGAGACTACTGTTTAATATCACACAAGAGGAGAGAGAGAGACTACTGTTTAATATCACACAGGAGGAGAGAGAGAGACTACTGTTTAATATCACACAGGAGGAGAGAGAGAGAGACTACTGTTTAATATCACACAGGAGGAGAGAGAGAGACTACTGTTTAATATAACACAGGAGGAGAGAGAGAGACTACTGTTTAATATCACACAGGAGGAGAGAGAGAGACTACTGTTTAATATAACACAGAAGGAGAGAGAGAGACTATTGTTAAATGTCACACAGGAGAGAGAGAGAGAGAGAGACTACTGTTTAATATAACACAGGAGGAGAGAGAGAGACTACTGTTTAATATCACACAGGAGGAGAGAGACTACAGTCAAATATCACACAGGAGAAGAGAGAGAGACTACTGTTTAATATCACACAGGAGGAGAGAGACTACAGTCAAATATCACACAGGAGAAGAGAGAGAGACTACAGTCAAATATCACACAGGAGGAGAGAGAGAGACTACTGTTTAATATCACACAGGAGGAGAGAGACTACAGTCAAATATCACACAGGAGAAGAGAGAGAGACTACTGTTTAATATCACACAGGAGGAGAGAGAGGGAGACTACTGTTAAATATCACACAGGAGGAGAGAGAGAGACTACTGTTTAATATCACACAAGAGGAGAGAGAGAGACTACTGTTTAATATCACACAGGAGGAGAGAGAGAGACTACTGTTTAGTATCACACAGGAGGAGAGAGAGAGAGAGACTACTGTTTAATATCACACAGGAGGAGAGAGAGAGAGACTACTGTTTAATATCACACAGGAGGAGAGAGAGAGACTACTGTTTAATATAACACAGGAGGAGAGAGAGAGACTACTGTTTAATATCACACAGGAGGAGGAGAGAGTCTACTGTTTAATATCACACAGGAGAGAGACTACTGATTAATATCACACAGGAGGAGAGAGAGAGACTACTGTTTAATATCACACAGGAGGAGAGAGAGAGAGACTACTGTTTAATATCACACAGGAGGAGAGAGAGAGAGACTACTGTTTAATATCACACAGGAGGAGAGAGACTACTGTTTAATATCACACAGGAGGAGAGAGAGAGAGACTACTGTTTAATATCACACAGGAGGAGAGAGAGAGACTACTGTTTAATATCACACAGGAGGAGAGAGAGAGACTACTGTTTAATATCACACAGGAGGAGAGAGAGAGACTACTGTTTAGTATCACACAGGAGAGAGACTACTGTTTAATATCACACAGGAGGAGGAGAGAGTCTACTGTTTAATATCACACAGGAGAGAGACTACTGTTTAATATCACACAGGAGGAGAGAGAGAGACTACTGTTTAATATCACACAAGAGGAGAGAGAGAGAATACTGTTTAATATCACACAGGAGAGAGAGAGAGAGAATACTGCTTAATATCACACAGGAGAGAGAGACTACTGTTTAATATCACACAGGAGGAGAGAGACTACTGTTTAATATCACACAGGAGAGAGAGAGAGAGACTACTGTTTAATATCACACAGGAGAGAGAGAGAGAGAGAATACTGTTTAATATCACACAGGAGAGAGAGAGAGAGACTACTGTTTAATATCACACAGGAGAGAGAGAGAGAGAATACTGTTTAATATCACACAGGAGGAGAGAGAGAGAGACTACTGTTTAATATCACACAGGGGGAGAGAGAGAGAGACTACTGTTTAATATCACACAGGAGGAGAGAGACTACTGTTTAATATCACACAGGAGGAGAGAGAGAGAGACTACTGTTTAATATCACACAGGAGGAGAGAGACTACAGTCAAATATCACACAGGAGGAGAGAGAGAGACTACTGTTTAATATCACACAGGAGGAGAGAGACTACAGTCAAATATCACACAGGAGAAGAGAGAGAGACTACTGTTTAATATCACACAGGAGAGAGAGAGGGAGACTACTGTTAAATATCACAGGAGGAGAGAGAGAGACTACTGTTTAATATCACACAAGAGGAGAGAGAGAGACTACTGTTTAATATCACACAGGAGGAGAGAGAGAGACTACTGTTTAATATCACACAGGAGGAGAGAGAGAGAGACTACTGTTTAATATCACACAGGAGGAGAGAGAGAGACTACTGTTTAATATAACACAGGAGGAGAGAGAGAGACTACTGTTTAATATCACACAGGAGGAGAGAGAGAGACTACTGTTTAATATAACACAGAAGGAGAGAGAGAGACTATTGTTAAATGTCACACAGGAGAGAGAGAGAGAGAGAGACTACTGTTTAATATAACACAGGAGGAGAGAGAGAGACTACTGTTTAATATCACACAGGAGGAGAGAGACTACAGTCAAATATCACACAGGAGAAGAGAGAGAGACTACTGTTTAATATCACACAGGAGGAGAGAGACTACAGTCAAATATCACACAGGAGAAGAGAGAGAGACTACAGTCAAATATCACACAGGAGGAGAGAGAGACTACTGTTTAATATCACACAGGAGGAGAGAGACTACAGTCAAATATCACACAGGAGAAGAGAGAGAGACTACTGTTTAATATCACACAGGAGGAGAGAGAGGGAGACTACTGTTAAATATCACACAGGAGGAGAGAGAGAGACTACTGTTTAATATCACACAAGAGGAGAGAGAGAGACTACTGTTTAATATCACACAGGAGGAGAGAGAGAGACTACTGTTTAGTATCACACAGGAGAGAGAGAGAGAGAGAGACTACTGTTTAATATCACACAGGAGGAGGAGAGAGAGAGACTACTGTTTAATATCACACAGGAGGAGAGAGAGAGACTACTGTTTAATATAACACAGGAGGAGAGAGAGAGACTACTGTTTAATATCACACAGGAGGAGGAGAGAGTCTACTGTTTAATATCACACAGGAGAGAGACTACTGATTAATATCACACAGGAGGAGAGAGAGAGACTACTGTTTAATATCACACAGGAGGAGAGAGAGAGAGACTACTGTTTAATATCACACAGGAGGAGAGAGAGAGAGACTACTGTTTAATATCACACAGGAGGAGAGAGACTACTGTTTAATATCACACAGGAGGAGAGAGAGAGAGACTACTGTTTAATATCACACAGGAGGAGAGAGAGAGACTACTGTTTAATATCACACAGGAGGAGAGAGAGAGACTACTGTTTAATATCACACAGGAGGAGAGAGAGAGACTACTGTTTAGTATCACACAGGAGAGAGACTACTGTTTAATATAACACAGGAGAAGAGAGAGAGACTACTGTTTAATATCACACAGGAGGAAAGAGAGAGAGACTACTGTTTAATATAACACAGGAGGAGAGAGAGAGACTACTGTTTAATATCACACAGGAGGAGGAGAGAGTCTACTGTTTAATATCACACAGGAGAGAGACTACTGTTTAATATCACACAGGAGGAGAGAGAGAGACTACTGTTTAATATCACACCGGAGGAGAGAGACTACAGTCAAATATCACACAGGAGGAGAGAGTCTACTGTTTAATATCACACAGGAGGAGAGAGACTACTGTTTAGTATCACACATGAGAGAGACTACTGTTTAATATAACACAGGAGGAGAGAGAGAGACTACTGTTTAATATCACACCGGAGGAGAGAGACTACAGTCAAATATCACACAGGAGGATAGAGTCTACTGTTTAATATCACACAGGAGGAGAGAGACTACTGTTTAATATCACACAGGAGGAGAGAGAGAGACTACTGTTTAATATCACACAGGAGGAGAGAGAGAGAGAGACTACTGTTTAATATCACACAGGAGGAGAGAGACTACTGTTTAATATCACACAGGAGGAGAGAGAGAGACTACTGTTTAATATCACACAGGAGGAGAGAGAGAGACTACTGTTTAATATCACACAGGAGGAGAGAGAGAGACTACTGTTTAATATCACACAGGAGGAGAGAGAGAGACTACTGTTTAATATAACACAGAAGGAGAGAGAGAGACTATTGTTAAATGTCACACAGGAGAGAGAGAGAGAGAGAGACTACTGTTTAATATAACACAGGAGGAGAGAGAGAGACTACTGTTTAATATCACACAGGAGGAGAGAGACTACTGTTTAATATCACACAGGAGGAGAGAGAGAGACTACTGTTTAATATCACACAGGAGGAGAGAGAGAGAGACTACTGTTTAATATCACACAGGAGGAGAGAGAGAGAGACTACTGTTTAATATCACACAGGAGGAGAGAGACTACTGTTTAATATCACACAGGAGGAGAGAGAGAGACTACTGTTTAATATCACACAGGAGGAGAGAGAGAGACTACTGTTTAATATCACACAGGAGGAGAGAGAGAGACTACTGTTTAATATCACACAGGAGGAGAGAGAGGGAGACTACTGTTAAATATCACACAGGAGGAGAGAGAGAGACTACTGTTTAATATCACACAGGAGGAGAGAGAGAGAGACTACTGTTTAATATCACACAGGAGGAGAGAGAGAGAGACTACTGTTTAATATCACACAGGAGGAGAGAGACTACTGTTTAATATCACACAGGAGGAGAGAGAGAGACTACTGTTTAATATCACACAGGAGGAGAGAGAGAGAGACTACTGTTTAATATCACACAGGAGGAGAGAGAGAGAGACTACTGTTTAATATCACACAGGAGGAGAGAGAGAGACTACTGTTTAATATCACACAGGAGGAGAGAGAGAGACTACTGTTTAATATCACACAGGAGGAGAGAGAGAGACTACTGTTTAATATCACACAGGAGGAGAGAGAGACTACTGTTTAATATCACACAGGAGGAGAGAGAGAGACTACTGTTTAATATCACACAGGAGGAGAGAGAGAGACTACTGTTTAATATCACACAGGAGGAGAGAGAGAGACTACTGTTTAATATCACACAGGAGGAGAGAGAGAGACTACTGTTTAATATCACACAGGAGGAGAGAGAGACTACTGTTTAATATCACACAGGAGGAGAGAGAGAGAGACTACTGTTTAATATCACACAGGAGGAGAGAGAGGGAGACTACTGTTAAATATCACACAGGAGGAGAGAGAGAGACTACTGTTTAATATCACACAG